>NW_024535223.1:0-2500 GCF_016097555.1 Gigantopelta aegis
GGGGTGTGTGTTTATTTCTGTGTGCGTGTATGTCAGTGTATATATGTGGTAAGATTATATTCGTGATAGATTATTTATATAACAGTATACACACGCATCTTATATACTCAAGATTTTCCATTTCTATTTAATATTTTTGTGTTTGTCAGCTATGTTTGTTTGTAGTTGTTGACAATATTGTTTTCGTTAATTCTAGTCAGGAGATTGCTTTTGGAGTGCTGATTGGCTAGCTTAATTAACAAATAAGATATGATTGGCTGTTCGGTACTGCTAGAGCTACTTTTCGTTCATTCATGTCTTTATTCCTCTGTTATACTACACTATTCTTTACTATAAAAATATTTACGATATTTAGGAGATAAACATACTCTGATTTCATTTTCGAGGTAGGTTATCATGGATTTAACACCGCTAAATGGCATTCAAAACCGAACGCGTTAGCGTGAGGGTTTAAATGTAACAGTTAGTGGTGTTAAATCCCCGATAACCTACCTCGAAAATGAAATCAGAGTATGTTTATCTACATTCTACAATGATTAAAACGTATTCAAAGTTAGAACTATTTTTAATACGCGGAGGAAATAGGAGTGAACAGGTAGGATAGTTCCACTTTGTTTATGTGGACAATGTTGAAATGTCAACACCTGTTGCCAGTATAAAAACATGATAAATAAATGCATACGACCGTAGAACTTGGAACAGATATTTAATCTTATCTAGTTTATTAACAGATGTAAAGAAAAATCCATAAACAAGAATAAATAACACGTTTGTTTGAAATTTAATACAGTAAATAACCCTCAACCCCTCCAAAAGTCGACCAAGCTGCAACGTTTAATGCAGTCTTAATTCTGAAAATAGTTATTTATCACTACATTACTGTCCACAATTTGAAAACAATCCAGACATCCCAGCCCTTATATTTTGTAAGATATTCAAAGGCTTGAAAACTGAAGCTGAGGCTGTTGTAAATGTGTTGAGCGCATCATTTTGTAAAATAGCAGAATAGTGACGCTTTTGTGCGGTGGAAGATTCAGTATTGTAAGAGGACAAACTTTGTTCATTTTTGTGGCCAGTGATTTTTACTATTTCTCTAGCCTCCACCCCGGCATGTGACAAGAGAGGAACGGGTGTCGACCTAACACGGCGATTTGTGTACTTTTTCCTGAGACCACAGTCTTTTGAAATTCGTTTCATCACTGAGATTAGTGTGTTGTGTCCTAATGGGTTTGCTGTGTACCAGACATCGTCACTTTCAGTGACGTGTTTTTTGGGTTGTTGGTAAAAAGCTTGGTTTCGAGGGTTTAACTTAGAGACGTATTTACGAATTGACAGGACAGGGCACGAGGGAGTACCAGTGGCATAAATGCGTGTTTTGCCTTTTTCTGTATCACCAATTCTACCAGGGTGATTTTTTTGTAGCTTCACTGTGAGTCATTCTAATATATTGACACCCAACATCATCAGTTTCAACGACAAAAGAACCGGTGGATAAATGTCGCTGATTCTCACATCCCCGACGACCAAAACCCAAAGTAAGATCAAACCGAACTTTTTGCAGAAGTTGAGTGGCATCATCTAGTTTTTGTTGTTCGTGAATCTTAAGTAGATCCCCCTGAGAAATGGCTTCGTGATGTGCTGGATTATCAAGATCTAACTGCTTTATTTTTTTTAAATATGGCAATAAAGGCATTATTAGCAGAGTGAAAGTCATTATCTTGTAGAATGTTAATGTTCCGTTCATGTGGAGGCTGGCGGAGTCCTACGTAGGATGACTGTTCCGGACTTCAGCATAGAAATGCTTTAGGAATTTATTCAGTGTGTCTGGAGATAGAGTTTCGAAATCCTCCGTCTCACCGTTGGCCCGGAGCAATTCTAGTACAGATAAAATTTTAAATGTAAGGCATCCGTATTAAAATATTTTTTTAAAAGTATACATTTATTTCATACTGACAAGCCTACATAAACATCGACGTAAAACTAAATTTTTCAAAACGTATATTAATTTTGGACATTCCCTTGGTGACAAGTATATCGTGGTACACCAACATACCTAATTAAGATTACACCATTTTTTTTTTTTTTTTTAAGTCGGACATGCACAGTAATGAACTGGGACATAGTGTGTGGAAGTTTCTTGAAATGTAACGTTTTTGTTTCTTCACACACTGTAAAAATAGTTATTCAATGGGACATAAAGGTAGGTGGTTTGTTTGCAGTTTATTTTATTATAAAATGATATATGTTTATACCCTTGAACATTTTAACAACCCATACAGTTGTTTTCGTGGTAATTTTGTTTTTGGAGTTCAGTACGATGGATTCCACGGTCTTGAATCGTTTTACCTTCGGTTCATGTGAACAATGTGTAGATAAATTTATACCAAAGTATTTAAAAGTTTTAAAAGTAAAACATTTAACAAATTTACGAAAATAGGGAATATACAGGGGCCGCTGGGTGAGTGGGTGGGGGTTGGGGGAGGGGGGGTGCTGCGAGGAC
>NW_024535223.1:7500-14567 GCF_016097555.1 Gigantopelta aegis
GGTTAGAAGGAGCGAACCCTTTATGTAAATGACATAACATAAATATGCATAGTACTAATAAATATTGTTCATTGTAGTAGTTGAAATGTATGCACATTCATATTTTCTGGGCTAAAATATCTAGATATTACTACACTAACTGGAATAATTGTAACATTTCAGATGTTCCAATGATGGGGGATCTCTGGTCATTATAACAAAGTGGTTACTGCTATAGTGTGTTTAAATAAAATATGTGTGTGTACATAATTATCATTGTACAAGCGCATTAGACAAAATTTATACTTAATCACGCACCAGATCAATGCTGACGACGAATGCATTAAACTGTATTTAGATATTTTTTTACGCCTGATCTCATTGTACTTAATCGCATTCACTGTTATCATTATTATAATATCAATTTATTAAACATTTTAATCAACAATCTTTATTCAATGAACAAATTAAAATGTGTCTTATTTTTTATCTACAGTTACCGCAATGTATTTGCAATTTATATATAATAAGACTAGTAGAAAAGTTCATTCCTGTACACGCATACAGTATATCACCCATGTCAGCATAGTTCAGTGGATATATGATTGATTGCCCTTAGTGGACCCACCGGCTTTTGTCTTACTTCAAACAGTGCCCAGGACTGGTACATTAAATTAAAGATTGTGGTATGTACTTTCCTGTCAATGAGGAAGTGCCTACAAATGATACCTAGTAGCTGTTTTCTTGGAGCAGCCACTATGCTGGTGACTATTTTCCTTTTCCATTTTATAGGCCAAGTGTCGAAATACCTCACAGAGAGGACATATAAAAATATGTGCTTGCGTGCCATTAAATATTTCTTTCCCATCCATGCCAATATCCAACTAGTCAATAAACCTTAACGGCGCATATATATTAGGGTAGCCAGGATTTTATACTGGGGATGGAGTGGGGATAGAGGGCACCGCTTTTACACATGCTATAGGGCGACATGCATTATAAAAGTTGGTATTGTGAAAAAAAAGAGGTATATTTGAGAAGGAAAGGTCCTCTTGTACCCAATCCCTGGCTACCCGGATACACCAGTGCATATCTGTGCAATTTACTGTATATCAATCAATAGATTTTGTTTTCAACACAGTTATCTTTAGTAGTATTACTTGCATATTTAAAATATACTCAACAAAATGAATTAAGGACCAGTGTTAATTACAGATAACTTGTAAACATTGTTTCAGTAATATCTGACCCATGTTTACATGCAACAATCATTTGCACACAATGAGTTTTTTTTTGCATTTTTGTAAAACCTACGAAAATGCGTATTCTGCTAGAAATCATTACACGTTGATTGTAAATATATTTGTCATTTTTATTCTCTTTAAATTGCTGTTTAAATCATTAAATTAAAGAACATTTGTTTTAGAAACATGTTAAAAGTAGACACTTTACAACGAATGGAAACTTTTAAGAAAAAAATGCCAAATATAGTTACTGGCCCTGTATTCATTTTGAATCGTTAAATTACTGTGTATCAAAAATCATTAAACGTATTAACTTATCTTAACTGTTGAATTAACATTATTAATTCAGTCAGTACCTCAACACTACAGATATGGCGCAGTTTACTCTGATAGCTTACATTTCGTGTTTAATTAGTGTAATAAATATATCTGTTATAACTGGTATGATAGCTTACATTTCATGTAATAATTAATGTAATAAGTATATCTGTTATAACTGGTATGATAGCTTACATTTCATGTAATAATTAATGTAATAAATGTATCTGTTATAACTGCTATGATAGCTTACATTTCATGTAATAATTAATGTAATAAATATATCTGTTAAAACTGGTATGATAGCTTACATTTCATGTAATAATTAATGTTTTCAGGCTTACCAAATTGTTTTTTCTAAAGTTTTTAAGTGCTTCTAGCAACCTGCTACAATACCAGGGAACCTGATCGACCATCTCAGTGTAGGATAAGGTTACTGTGCACACAGCTGGAAACACCCATGACCCTTGCCAGTGTCTGCCATCCAGAGATAATTTGTTATTGTTTAAAATTACTTCCTGCCTCCAGTACATTTTCAAAGTATTAACAATACAGGCCCAATTAGGTGTTTCAGAGCTGCTGCGAAATTGAAAGTTTACAGTATGCCATGTGGACTCACTGCAAGATAACATTATTCTTCACTTGAGATTTCACACAATTTGTCACATGCTGGGCTGTAAGAAACACTGTTTATAAAATAGCTTGCTCTGGCATGCTTGTTGGACTTTTAAGTTTTATACTAAAACAAATAACTGCTAGCATCTAAAAGAAAAATGTTTAGCAAAAGTTAAGTTTCCGATTTTTAAGTGTATTCCAAAGTTTTCAGTGCAGTTTTCTCAGATTGAAGTGGAAAGGAGATAAGTGGTTCTGGCACTAACCCCTCGATATATATATATATATTATATATATTATATTATATTATATATATATATATATATATATATATATTATATATATAATATATATATATATATATATATATATATATTCAAAACGATGCTATACAAACTTCACGGATTCTGAAACAATCTCAATTACATTTAAGGTTAATGGCAAATTTGTGACAAAATGAGACAGATTTCATAAGACAGATTTCCGAATGTCCCCATTAGGCCACGAAGCAGATCATTAAATTATACTTCCTTGTAATGCTTATCAAGCTCTAGTGGTGGGTGTTAAAGTAATGAACCGAATATGTTATGGAATGATTGCACATTCCTCCAAAAGCACCGTGAAAGCACCACAATGGAGGAACATAATCGCAGATAAGTCAAAATGTTTGGTTTTTTTAGTGTTTTTGTTTTTCACAACGTAACGATCATGGACTAATTGTGTACAATATGAATAATATGCAACTACAATCAAAACAGCTTGAATCACCGAATGCATATTTTACAAATTTCTATGCAAAAGGCAAACGACAACGGGCACAGACTTTTTTTTTAATTACCGCCATTGTCAAGGACAAATGTGTGATAGCCATATAACCCCAAAACGTGGTTTAATTTATATTTCAGATCCCAAAATGCGTAGTCCAATGGTATAGCGTCCACTTGATGCGAGGTCGGTTGCGGATCGATCCCCGTCGGTGGGCCCATTGGTCTATTTCTCGTTCGAGCCAGTGCACCACGACTCGTATATCAGAGGCCGTTGTATGTACTATCCTGTCTGTGGGATGATGCATATAAAAGATACCTTGCTGCTAATCGAAAAGAGTAGCCCATATAACCGTAAATAAAACGTGTTCAGTGCGTTGTTAAATAAAACATTTCCTTCCCTCCTTCCTCTGCTACTCTATCTTCTCTCTGTCTCCCTTTCTTTCAATTTATTTCTCTGTATTTCAGTATGACTGTCTATAATTCTCTCTATCTCTGTCTCTTCTGTGTCTCTCTCTCTCCCTCTGCCACTCTCCACCACCCCCACCCCTCTTTCGCCTTCTCCTCTCTCTCTCGCTCTCTCACTCTCTCTCTCTCTCTCTCTCTCTCGTCTCTCTCTCTCCTCTCGCTTCTCTCTCTCTCTCTCTCTCTCTCTCTCTCTCTCTCTCTCTCTGTGTGTGTGTGTGTGTGCGAGTGTGTGTCTCTGTATCTGCGTATGTGTGTCTCTGTGTCTCTGTATGTCTCTCTGGCTCTCTCTTTATGTCTGTCTCACTGTCCCTTCATATCAAACTTTCTCTCTCTGTGAGCCATTTTGGGCTTCAACAAATGTCCTACCAATACCATGTGGTACCTCTTGTGCAGTTGCAACATTTTGAGCTTTCAACACATGTCCTACCAATACCCAAATGCATGTCTATTGTGTGCATTTATTGTGTACGTGCGTGTCACTTACAGCTGTCAAAACGTTTGAAATATGCAATCTAAGATATGCAGTGTTAATTGTTTGCATAATATTAATGTACTACAATACAGTAATTGCATAGTATGGAAATACAATTCTGGGTAAAAGTTAAACTGTACTATCTACTCCGTTATGATTCTTAAAGTCATTTCAGTGTTGTTTTAGCCCATGTTGGTCCTTTATGGTCCATTTCGTCCGTTTTGGTCGCATTTTGGTCTGTTTCTGTCCCGTTTCGGTCGGTTTCGCTCCCATGTTGGTCCATTTCGGTCAGTTTCGGTCCATTTAGGGGTTTCGTCGGTTCATTTCGGTCCATTTATGTCCGTTTCGGTGTTCCGTCGGACCCCTTTTTAGGCAGTACTAAACCAAATAACTTTTGTCTGGGTCAAAGTTCAAGATGCACCCAAGTTTTGATAAGGTAATTAACGCCATCTGTTCTGTCAGTGATGACAAATATGAGTTTCTTGTAAAAATAAATAGTTTCATCTAGGCAAAACATGTATGGACAAATTTAGATAAATAATCGATCACAAAGATGATCTTACCAAACACATAACCACGCATACATACACATACACATTCAGTCACATACACACAGAGAAAAGAGAGAAACCCTCTCTCTCTCTCTCTCTCTCTCTCTCTCTCTCTCTCTCTCTCTCTCTCTCTCTCTCTCTCTCCTCCTCTCTCACTCCTCCTCACACACACACACACACAGACACACACCAGAGCGAGAGCGAGCGAGAGAGAGAGAGGAGCGAGAGAGGAGAGAGAGAGAGAGATGAGAGAGAGAGAGAGAGAGAGAGAGAGAGAGAGAGAGAGGGGGGCGAACGCACACGCGCACGTCAATAACTAAACAATCAACAACTTGATAGTGTAAATACATTTTGTTTAATCCCAAATTAAAATTAGGATGTATCATAGCTTATAGATGTGTGTTACAGCAGTTATGATAGCGACAAATGTGAATTTACTAGGAGAGCATTACATATAGACGACAGAATTTTAACGGAATCATCCTGAAATATAGATCTTTGCTGTGCGCTATTAGTCCATTACTTCAGCACCATTTCAAATTGTTAAAGTATGTGATCTGAAAAATAGCACATACTTTGATTGCGCTGAAAATGTAAGATATTATATGGTATATATATATATATATATATATATATATATATGTATAATGTATATGTATATGTATATGTATATGTATATGTATATGTATATATGTATATGTATATGTATATATATGTATACGTATATATATATATATATATATATATATATATATATATATATATATATATATATATATATCAAGTAAGCCCACAAATACCAAAAAAAAAAATACACACAAAAAAACAACAACAATAATTTACTATGAAATGTAACAGAAACCTCAGCCTCCCCTGAGGGGATTCGAACCACAGACTCTCAGCCCGATAGTGCAGCGACCTACTAACGGAGTTAATAGGAAAATTCCCAATAATCTACTGCCAGTAGGAGCACTTTATTCCAACACTGTATGCTACAAAACTTCCCGCGCAAGTGAAGCTACGTCCGATAGCTGTGGGCTACGGTTAGTTGAATGTAACAGATAATATTATATCAACCTCCATCGAGGGAGATTTGAACCGGAGACTCTCCATTCCTAAATTCAACCATCACGTTACCAACTGAGCCTAATACGGGAATTTCCACTAGATACTGCCAGACGGGACACTTTACACCAACATTTAATCCCAGCCCCCTCAAGGTAAACTTCGTCGAAATTTAACCAGAACAATCAACCTCCACTGAAAGGATTCGAACCAAGGACTCAATACGAGGTTTACCAGCACTCTACCAAGTGAGTTGATAGCGGAAATTGTTTTTACAAAATCCATTAAGGGGTTGAACCACAGGTTTAACGGGTACATCATAGTTGCATTCTGGGAAAGAACTGGCTGAATATGACCATTTTGACTTCCAATAGCCAATAATTTTACATTGATGTTTGATCATCAGATACGTTAGTCCTGACCCTAATAACCGATTACTTTACATTGATAGTCCATCGTCATATAACTTAGTCTGACATCGAATAGCCGATGTATTTTACATAGATGTTGTTCAACATATACCTTAGTCTGACATCCAATAGCCGATGTGGGTTTTTTTACATTAATGTTGATCATCTTATAACTTAGTATGACACTCAGTAGCCATGTTTTTACATTAACGCTGATCATCAAATAACTTAGTCTGACACCCAATAGCCGAAGTCTCTTTACATTGATGTTAATCATCTTATAACTTAGTCTGACACTCAATAGCCGATGTATTATATGTTGATATTGATCGTCATATAACTTAGTCAGACATCCAATAGCCGATGTATTTCACATTGATGTTCGTCATCATATAACTTAATCTGACATCCCAATTGCCGATGCATTTTTATTTATTTTTTGGTGCTAGGGTGTCCTTAAACATTAACTTCGTTCTATGAAATTTATACTTTTCGTCATTGATTCGCGAATGAAACCATAGTTTGGTATTAATCATTGGGAAGATGACACATTTAAGAGGCATGTTGCCTTGCAAGCCCTTTTCTGACCAACATCCAATAGCCGATGTATTTTACATTTATTTTGATCATCTTATAACTTCGTCCTGACACAAAAATAGCCGATGTATGTTTTTGAATACTAGGTTGTTCGTAAAACATTAATTCCTTTTATGAATTTTATTATTTTTGTCGTTGGTTCGCGGTGAAACATAATTTGGTATTAATCATTGAGGATGACAAATTTAAGATGCGTGTTTTCTTGTAACCCTTTTCGAATTCAACAGTCCCAATTTGCAAGAGGTATGCAGAACAATATACGATCACTTAAACGGTAATTGTAAATACGTTTATATTTGAACAACGGTTTTGAATATCAACGGATTTCGTTTTTTTTATTAAACGAGCTTCCATTTTTGTATCACCGTTATGTCCCTAGTGAAATTATTTGCATTTTGTCACGAAGCTTTTAGCCAAGAAATGACAGCGAGTTTTAGTAATCCTATGTATTAACGCTATTAATCGATCTTAACTTATATACTCAACTCGTTTGGTTGACGTACATGTATGGTTGGTAGTGATGCTAATCAATGACGTCATGGGGTTACATTGAAGTGTTACGCCCACTTTGCGGTGTAGTGGGACAT
>NW_024535224.1:0-14868 GCF_016097555.1 Gigantopelta aegis
CATCCAGGAGGTGGATTTGGGCACTCCGGGATTTTATTCCCATCTGTTCTTCGCCCAGAATTCTAAACCTGAAGCCGCTGAATTATTTCGTTGTTATTCCATCTATGAAGATGGAGACGGTTCAGTCTGTTCCAGCTTTGCTTCAGGTTGGGGAATGGGCGGCGTCCATCGATTTGAAGGATGCTTACCTGCATGTTCCAATCCATCGGGATTTTTGGAAGTACTTGCGGTTCCTCTACGACGGCAGAGCTTACGAGTTTCGAGTTCTGCAGTTCGGATTGGCCACAATCCCTCACGTCTTCACTCGGGTAGTAAAGGCAGTGGTGGGGCGTGTACATTTGTTGGGTATACGGATGCACAATTACCTGGACGATTGGTTAATTCCGGCGGCGACATTTTATACCTCGTATGATGTGGGTTGCTTTTTCACTGTATCATTACTTGAGACGAACACTACTGGTTGAATGGGAAAGTCCTCCTTGTTTTCTTACCTCCTCCCTTTAATGTTAAATTCTCGTGCTTTAACGGTGTTATATCACGTCTGTTATAGCATTGTTGTTGTGCTAGTATGGTAAGTTGAATAAGACTATTAGAAAATTTGTTTCTAATTTTCATTATTATTCATACTTACCTAGTACTAGCACAACAACAACCATTACCTCCCACCCGCCCCGAGAGAGGTCTTTTTTGATTCAGTCATTCCGGACTTTGAATCGATAACGAGGATATACGGTCTACCCATGCGCGGGTGTAGGTTATACATCCGGCAAGGGGAGATAATTCTGCAGTGGAGGTTATAACTCAGGGTCGTATAGCATTGTTGTTGTGCTAGTACTAGGTAAGTATGAATAATAATGAAAATTAGAAACAAATTTTCTAATTAAATGCATATATATAATTAATATATATTTATTATG
Source organism: Gigantopelta aegis (assembly GCF_016097555.1). NCBI lineage: Eukaryota > Metazoa > Mollusca > Gastropoda > Neomphalida > Peltospiridae > Gigantopelta > Gigantopelta aegis. The sequence goes on from NW_024535224.1 coordinate 918, forward strand.
TGACCTGACATTTAATAGCTGCCTTTTCCTCAGATGCTTTCTGTTTATTAGCAATGTTCACCCAGAATCCGAGGAGAGTATTTGTAGGGGGAAGGGGAATTACATTTGGTGGAAATCTGGTGGCTATAGGGAATTTGAGGCATGCTCCCTCAACAAAAATTTGACTTTGAAGCGTTCTAGTACAGCATTCTCAGCCAGAGAACAATAACGGGGGAAATGCGGGCGAGAGGGCATGGGTCCCGCCCCCTCCCGCGTTCCGCACCCATAGCATCTTCTTTTCAAATCTGATGGTTTCGAAAAATGACAACATCAAATATATATTTATCAGAATTCCTTTATGGTTTCCATGGACGCTTAAAATAATATTTTAATAATACTGTTCAACACGGTGTAAATACCAGCCTCAATAGGCCTAAAATGTTATATCTTTAGAAAATGTATGAAAAGCAGTACAGTCCACTATACGACTCCTCTGGTGACCGCAAATAAAGACAGAACAAATGTTGCGAACCATTCTGAATTGTGTTCTTCAGTTTAGAAGAGAGGAGCGGGACGTAACCCAGTGGTAAGACGCTCGCTCGATGCGCGGTCGGCGTGGGATCGATCCCCATTGGTGGGCCCATTGGGCTATTTCTCGTTCCAGCCAGTGCACCACAACTGGTATATCAAAGGCCGTGGTATGTACTACCCTATCTGCATATAAAAGATCCCTTGCTGCTAATCGAAAAGAGTAGCTCATGAAGTGGCGACAGCGGGTTTCCTCTCTGAATATCTGTGTGGTCCTTAACCATATGTCTGAAGCCATATAACTGTAACCAAAATGTGTTAAGCGCGTCGTTACATAAAACATTTCTTTCTTTCTTTTTCTTTCTTTCAGTTTAGAAGAAAAACAAATCTCAAATCCCATGCTAATCAATGGCAAAAACCGTTTGTTTTACAGCACCCAGCCTCGTTTTCATAGTTATGCAGGTTGCGCTACAGACTGCGAAGGGGTCTATTCCTCTGTCCAGAATAATTCCGCCATTGTAACTTTTATGTCACATGAGGAAATGTAGACATTCCATTGGATACTGGTAGACATCAGTTGTAGAGAAAGAATGAATGAATGTTTAACGACACCCCAGCACGAAAAACACATCAGCGCAGGGGTCAGTTGTATAGCGTCGTGTAGACCGTTCACACTATACGACGGTCGTCGTCTGCGACTGAACATGTTCGGTCATGTCAAATGCAGTCGGGCCGACTGAAAATCAGTCGCCGACGGCTGATTTTTCAATACACACTACATGACGCAACTGAACTGTTGAGTTGAGTTGCGTCGCGTGGTATAATGTGATATAGGCTTTATATGACAACCCAAGCTGCTATAATACTCATAAGACATGCTGCAACTATGTGTTAGCTACAGAAAATAAATGACAATATGCAAGGCATGCAAAAAGTTAATATGATAAGTTTATTCTATGTAAAACAGTAATCACTAAGGCTTTGCTTCACCCCCAAAGACCCGGATGATCGGTAACTAGGCCGTGTGATGTCACGCCGGTTCCGAGAATGTTAAAAAAAAATTCTGATACAGGTTTTACGGCAATTAATGGCACATCCAAGGTAAATTAATCTGAACGACAAAACCATAATACCAGATCAGGGCCGTATCTCTGCACAATGCAGAGTCGACTGGCAAAATAGTGAATGATTTCATCAATCGTTATCTATAATCTAGTGCCATCGGGTGGGTTCATACTAGCATTGATAATATTAAGTGAGTTTGTTTTGTCTGTACTACAGTTAGCCCGAGTACTCTGACTGTAAGAGAGCGTATTTATGTCCAAATGTCCGTCTCTTATCTGAACCAAATTGTTAACAACTACGAAAAATTACTCTTCTACCTTTAATTGCCGTTAGATTTCCTTCAAAGTTTGTCCAGACAGAAATTTTGAAAAAACCATTACAATGACAAAGATTCCACATACCAGATGATAACTATGTCACCTATATCGACTTCGCTGAGCGCATAGGGCAAAAAGCATGTAATTTTGTGCCAGCTGCCATTTTGACTTGTTTTGGAATAATCTTCAAGAGGGGTGAAAGGATAGGACTTAATCTAACAACGTCATAACATGTTGTGATATAAAAGCAAACGTGATGACATCATATTATTTATTATTTAAAAAATTTTTTTTTTTAATGATACCTCTAGAGATCATTGATTTCATATTAATTGTGTCACATACTTTGGAGGCTTTCACCCCTCTTGACGAGAGTGCCATAAACAAGCAACATGGCAGACGGCAGAAAACTGCATGTATTTTTTCCTATGCAATCTCAGCAAAGACGATATCTGCGACAATTTGGTTCAGACAATAGCTCTCTTACAGTCAGAGTACTCGGGCTATACTACAGTATGGTAAGTTCATATTGGCTGTTTTAACATAAGGTGACTCTGTAATCATAGTATCTGTATTATCAACATATTGATATGTGGATCAATGCTTTCAGCATATAGCCTCTATTAAAAACAGTAGCATATAGTAAATATTTCCCATCATATGACCTTGTCATTCTGACCTACATGTATTATCATGCAGGCTTTTGTAGATTTTTGGTATACTTTATCTACTTTGTGATAGAATGGTTAAACCCATTCAGTATATTGGTAGTTTATTGCATGGGTAACTTGGTGGACATAGAATAAAGAATTATAAAAAGTACAGTTAGAAACAGCTATTCGTTGTATATTGAAACAGGTTTGAAAGAAGAAAAACTAAAAGATTATGCACTATGTTTAAAATAACCCTTAATTGCATCCAGACAAACATTACTATCTAATAAAGTAATTTATTAGTAGGAAAGTATCTCAAAATTGTTCTGCAAAGTATGCTTCAAACCAAATCTATTTACCGTCCCAACTCCCCCACTCATGTTCATCCGTATTTCCCGAAATTTGTCCACATAGTAGGAGAATCTCTATTCTATATGATCACCCACACTACCCACCCATCCCCATCATGGGCATCCACAGTGAAGGGAAAGGGGGTGGGGTGGAATCTAAAATATTAGTGAGCCAAATACTCAAATATGTCTCTGTTTAGGGCCATGTTCAAACATGGTGAATATTCTTCACTAGTTACTCATCATTATTTTATAGAGAGGATCAACTCAAATAAGAGCCCTATATGTTGGAAAGATGCATACCTGGACCACCAACACATACTGACACTTTAAAGCCGCACACCCTAGTTCCATCCAGCGAAAATAAATTATAATTTGGTTTTTATCAAATGGAGTGAAAAAGCAGGTTTTATATCGATAAATACCATGGGAATCCCCATGTCCCAATTGCTTGAAATAATTTTGAAAGTTAGTATTCAGATGTCACCGGTAGATGTCGCTCGAAGCACAACAATGCCTACGTCACTACAAATTTCACAGAGTGCGCACAGACTTGGGGTGCGTTCTTTTCACCTCTCCTGGACATGTTCCAACTGTTCTGTCCTGGTTGTATCCCCTCTCCAGATATCGTAAGACTTAGCAAAATTATTGGTTTTAAGGGTTTGTAATGTTTTGTATTGAGACACTTACTTGTCTGAACTTTATTGTTACTGAAAATGTTCACGAACTGTGAAGAAAAATCTCACAAATGAACAACAACAAATCGGATGTTGATTGCGCGAACCGTGCTCGAGAAAACAAACCGAACCAAAATGATAATGGTCATGTGGTATACCAACGTCTGTGACATTGAAATGGAAATATCCCGTCTAAAAATAGATTAGACCTTGTCTGCTCAACGTTTTTTTTCTCAAACGTGCGTCCGTTTTTAAGAAATACGAAAAATGCATTTTGTGGTATTACAAAAACCAGGATTACCAGGATTACCAAAAAACACTTGAATGGAAATGTATATTCTAAATAATAAACGGTAAGTTAAGTGCAATTTTATTTGTGTAAAAAATGGGTTTAATAGCGAAAAACAACGCCGTAATGGTTAACAACTAGCCGTAACTAGGGTGTGTCCCTTTAACAAATGACACACCTTTAACAAATGAAAAACGCGTAAAAATGTGATTATTCCTGCTAACTGGGGGCAGCCTTTTTTTTTCGTTTTTGTGACGAAATATATTTCAATTTGCATCAATAGAACGAAATGGAAAGAAAGAAAGAAATGTTTTATTTAACGACGCACTCAACACATTTTATTTATATTAACTAAATAAAAAATTACACACACACGCATGCACACACACACACACACACACACATACACTTATATACACACAACACAGAGGGGGGTGGGGGAGACAGACATAGAGGGATGAAACGGGGTGGCAAGATGTCACACATTTGCTTGTTTCTTGTTTTCTTGTTAATGTGCATTATTCGTAATTTAGTGTGCTTACCCGTGTTTAACACACATTGGTACGAGGCAGTTGTCTCAAGCAGCAGTTGTTACCAAGTCACACTTATGAATTGATTACATTCAACAACACAGTTAATGTTCAAATGGTTAAGTAGGAATCAAAGTACACATCGGTTTAGCCAATGTGCAGACAGGTACAAGGCAGTTATCACAAGCAGCAGTTGTCATCAAGTCACAGTTATGCATTAATTACAAAACATGTTCATTTGGTTGCGATGCAATCGTCAACAACACAGTTAATTGATAAATAATAAAATAACAATAAATAAATTATAGATTTAATAATAATAATAATAATAAATTAATTAATTTAATTATTAACTAAATAAAAATGTGCTTTTTTCATTTATAAATGTTTCCTTCAAACACACACACACACACACACACACACACACACACACACACACACACACACACACACACACACACACACCTACCTACCTTTTCCCAGAACTTGCTATAAAAGATTAATAGAAATACTATGAAAGACTAATGAGGTGCTGTGTGAGGCCTGGCGTTGTCATGTTGGAACACTGCGTTGGCGTTGGCCATAACTGGAACGATGTGTGGCAGGAGGATCTGGTCAATGTAGCCCTGTGCATTCAGGTTGCTCTGCACGTGGACCAGGTCAGTTCTGCCAGTGTGTGAGATGGCTGCCCACACCATGACACTACCCCCGCCGAATCTGTCCACTTCCTGCACGCAGTTTGCTGCATAACGTTCACCACGACGCCTATACACGCGACATCTTCCATCATGACGTCGGAGCAGAAATCGGGACTCGTCACTGAACCACACCTGTCTCCATCGCAGTTGAGGCCATTGTCGATTAATCTGGCACCACTGCAGTCGGAGTCGACGGTGTTGTGGTGTTAAGATGACACCTCGAACTGGACGTCTGGCACGAATTCCTACCTCACGTAGGCGGTTCCGTACGGTCTGGTCGGATATCCTGCGCAAACCTGGTATTGCTGCGGCTGTGGAGGTGGCAGTAGTCAATCGTTCCCGAAGGTGGCGTACCCGGATGTAGCGGTCCTGCCCGGGGGTAGTGACCCGTGGTCGACCGGATCTAGGGAGGTCACGTGTTGATCCATGTTGCTGGTAACGGTCCCACAGTCTGGAGATGGTGCTTGGGGACACATGGAATGCCCTGGCAACGGCCGTTCTGGATTCGCCTGCGTCTAGTCGGCCGATGGCATTGTTTCTCTGCGGTTCACTGAGACGTGGCATGTCCTGGATTGTCACCCAGAATCCGAGGAGAGTATTTGTAGGGGGAAGGGGAATTACATTTGGTGGAAATCTGGTGGCTATAGGGAATTTGAGGCATGCTCCCTCAACAAAAATTTGACTTTGAAGCGTTCTAGTACAGCATTCTCAGCCAGAGAACAATAACGGGGGAAATGCGGGCGAGAGGGCATGGGTCCCGCCCCCTCCCGCGTTCCGCACCCATAGCATCTTCTTTTCAAATCTGATGGTTTCGAAAAATGACAACATCAAATATATATTTATCAGAATTCCTTTATGGTTTCCATGGACGCTTAAAATAATATTTTAATAATACTGTTCAACACGGTGTAAATACCAGCCTCAATAGGCCTAAAATGTTATATCTTTAGAAAATGTATGAAAAGCAGTACAGTCCACTATACGACTCCTCTGGTGACCGCAAATAAAGACAGAACAAATGTTGCGAACCATTCTGAATTGTGTTCTTCAGTTTAGAAGAGAGGAGCGGGACGTAACCCAGTGGTAAGACGCTCGCTCGATGCGCGGTCGGCGTGGGATCGATCCCCATTGGTGGGCCCATTGGGCTATTTCTCGTTCCAGCCAGTGCACCACAACTGGTATATCAAAGGCCGTGGTATGTACTACCCTATCTGCATATAAAAGATCCCTTGCTGCTAATCGAAAAGAGTAGCTCATGAAGTGGCGACAGCGGGTTTCCTCTCTGAATATCTGTGTGGTCCTTAACCATATGTCTGAAGCCATATAACTGTAACCAAAATGTGTTAAGCGCGTCGTTACATAAAACATTTCTTTCTTTCTTTTTCTTTCTTTCAGTTTAGAAGAAAAACAAATCTCAAATCCCATGCTAATCAATGGCAAAAACCGTTTGTTTTACAGCACCCAGCCTCGTTTTCATAGTTATGCAGGTTGCGCTACAGACTGCGAAGGGGTCTATTCCTCTGTCCAGAATAATTCCGCCATTGTAACTTTTATGTCACATGAGGAAATGTAGACATTCCATTGGATACTGGTAGACATCAGTTGTAGAGAAAGAATGAATGAATGTTTAACGACACCCCAGCACGAAAAACACATCAGCGCAGGGGTCAGTTGTATAGCGTCGTGTAGACCGTTCACACTATACGACGGTCGTCGTCTGCGACTGAACATGTTCGGTCATGTCAAATGCAGTCGGGCCGACTGAAAATCAGTCGCCGACGGCTGATTTTTCAATACACACTACATGACGCAACTGAACTGTTGAGTTGAGTTGCGTCGCGTGGTATAATGTGATATAGGCTTTATATGACAACCCAAGCTGCTATAATACTCATAAGACATGCTGCAACTATGTGTTAGCTACAGAAAATAAATGACAATATGCAAGGCATGCAAAAAGTTAATATGATAAGTTTATTCTATGTAAAACAGTAATCACTAAGGCTTTGCTTCACCCCCAAAGACCCGGATGATCGGTAACTAGGCCGTGTGATGTCACGCCGGTTCCGAGAATGTTAAAAAAAAATTCTGATACAGGTTTACGGCAATTAATGGCACATCCAAGGTAAATTAATCTGAACGACAAAACCATAATACCAGATCAGGGCCGTATCTCTGCACAATGCAGAGTCGACTGGCAAAATAGTGAATGATTTCATCAATCGTTATCTATAATCTAGTGCCATCGGGTGGGTTCATACTAGCATTGATAATATTAAGTGAGTTTGTTTTGTCTGTACTACAGTTAGCCCGAGTACTCTGACTGTAAGAGAGCGTATTTATGTCCAAATGTCCGTCTCTTATCTGAACCAAATTGTTAACAACTACGAAAAATTACTCTTCTACCTTTAATTGCCGTTAGATTTCCTTCAAAGTTTGTCCAGACAGAAATTTTGAAAAAACCATTACAATGACAAAGATTCCACATACCAGATGATAACTATGTCACCTATATCGACTTCGCTGAGCGCATAGGGCAAAAAGCATGTAATTTTGTGCCAGCTGCCATTTTGACTTGTTTTGGAATAATCTTCAAGAGGGGTGAAAGGATAGGACTTAATCTAACAACGTCATAACATGTTGTGATATAAAAGCAAACGTGATGACATCATATTATTTATTATTTAAAAAAAAATTTTTTTTAATGATACCTCTAGAGATCATTGATTTCATATTAATTGTGTCACATACTTTGGAGGCTTTCACCCCTCTTGACGAGAGTGCCATAAACAAGCAACATGGCAGACGGCAGAAAACTGCATGTATTTTTTCCTATGCAATCTCAGCAAAGACGATATCTGCGACAATTTGGTTCAGACAATAGCTCTCTTACAGTCAGAGTACTCGGGCTATACTACAGTATGGTAAGTTCATATTGGCTGTTTTAACATAAGGTGACTCGGTAATCATAGTATCTGTATTATCAACATATTGATATGTGGATCAATGCTTTCAGCATATAGCCTCTATTAAAAACAGTAGCATATAGTAAATATTTCCCATCATATGACCTTGTCATTCTGACCTACATGTATTATCATGCAGGCTTTTGTAGATTTTTGGTATACTTTATCTACTTTGTGATAGAATGGTTAAACCCATTCAGTATATTGGTAGTTTATTGCATGGGTAACTTGGTGGACATAGAATAAAGAATTATAAAAAGTACAGTTAGAAACAGCTATTCGTTGTATATTGAAACAGGTTTGAAAGAAGAAAAACTAAAAGATTATGCACTATGTTTAAAATAACCCTTAATTGCATCCAGACAAACATTACTATCTAATAAAGTAATTTATTAGTAGGAAAGTATCTCAAAATTGTTCTGCAAAGTATGCTTCAAACCAAATCTATTTACCGTCCCAACTCCCCCACTCATGTTCATCCGTATTTCCCGAAATTTGTCCACATAGTAGGAGAATCTCTATTCTATATGATCACCCACACTACCCACCCATCCCCATCATGGGCATCCACAGTGAAGGGAAAGGGGGTGGGGTGGAATCTAAAATATTAGTGAGCCAAATACTCAAATATGTCTCTGTTTAGGGCCATGTTCAAACATGGTGAATATTCTTCACTAGTTACTCATCATTATTTTATAGAGAGGATCAACTCAAATAAGAGCCCTATATGTTGGAAAGATGCATACCTGGACCACCAACACATACTGACACTTTAAAGCCGCACACCCTAGTTCCATCCAGCGAAAATAAATTATAATTTGGTTTTTATCAAATGGAGTGAAAAAGCAGGTTTTATATCGATAAATACCATGGGAATCCCCATGTCCCAATTGCTTGAAATAATTTTGAAAGTTAGTATTCAGATGTCACCGGTAGATGTCGCTCGAAGCACAACAATGCCTACGTCACTACAAATTTCACAGAGTGCGCACAGACTTGGGGTGCGTTCTTTTCACCTCTCCTGGACATGTTCCAACTGTTCTGTCCTGGTTGTATCCCCTCTCCAGATATCGTAAGACTTAGCAAAATTATTGGTTTTAAGGGTTTGTAATGTTTTGTATTGAGACACTTACTTGTCTGAACTTTATTGTTACTGAAAATGTTCACGAACTGTGAAGAAAAATCTCACAAATGAACAACAACAAATCGGATGTTGATTGCGCGAACCGTGCTCGAGAAAACAAACCGAACCAAAATGATAATGGTCATGTGGTATACCAACGTCTGTGACATTGAAATGGAAATATCCCGTCTAAAAATAGATTAGACCTTGTCTGCTCAACGTTTTTTTCTCAAACGTGCGTCCGTTTTTAAGAAATACGAAAAATGCATTTTGTGGTATTACAAAAACCAGGATTACCAGGATTACCAAAAAACACTTGAATGGAAATGTATATTCTAAATAATAAACGGTAAGTTAAGTGCAATTTTATTTGTGTAAAAAATGGGTTTAATAGCGAAAAACAACGCCGTAATGGTTAACAACTAGCCGTAACTAGGGTGTGTCCCTTTAACAAATGACACACCTTTAACAAATGAAAAACGCGTAAAAATGTGATTATTCCTGCTAACTGGGGGCAGCCTTTTTTTTCGTTTTTGTGACGAAATATATTTCAATTTGCATCAATAGAACGAAATGGAAAGAAAGAAAGAAATGTTTTATTTAACGACGCACTCAACACATTTTATTTATATTAACTAAATAAAAAATTACACACACACGCATGCACACACACACACACACACACACATACACTTATATACACACAACACAGAGGGGGGTGGGGGAGACAGACATAGAGGGATGAAACGGGGTGGCAAGATGTCACACATTTGCTTGTTTCTTGTTTTCTTGTTAATGTGCATTATTCGTAATTTAGTGTGCTTACCCGTGTTTAACACACATTGGTACGAGGCAGTTGTCTCAAGCAGCAGTTGTTACCAAGTCACACTTATGAATTGATTACATTCAACAACACAGTTAATGTTCAAATGGTTAAGTAGGAATCAAAGTACACATCGGTTTAGCCAATGTGCAGACAGGTACAAGGCAGTTATCACAAGCAGCAGTTGTCATCAAGTCACAGTTATGCATTAATTACAAAACATGTTCATTTGGTTGCGATGCAATCGTCAACAACACAGTTAATTGATAAATAATAAAATAACAATAAATAAATTATAGATTTAATAATAATAATAATAATAAATTAATTAATTTAATTATTAACTAAATAAAAATGTGCTTTTTTCATTTATAAATGTTTCCTTCAAACACACACACACACACACACACACACACACACACACACACACACACACACACACACACACACCTACCTACCTTTTCCCAGAACTTGCTATAAAAGATTAATAGAAATACTATGAAAGACTAATGAGGTGCTGTGTGAGGCCTGGCGTTGTCATGTTGGAACACTGCGTTGGCGTTGGCCATAACTGGAACGATGTGTGGCAGGAGGATCTGGTCAATGTAGCCCTGTGCATTCAGGTTGCTCTGCACGTGGACCAGGTCAGTTCTGCCAGTGTGTGAGATGGCTGCCCACACCATGACACTACCCCCGCCGAATCTGTCCACTTCCTGCACGCAGTTTGCTGCATAACGTTCACCACGACGCCTATACACGCGACATCTTCCATCATGACGTCGGAGCAGAAATCGGGACTCGTCACTGAACCACACCTGTCTCCATCGCAGTTGAGGCCATTGTCGATTAATCTGGCACCACTGCAGTCGGAGTCGACGGTGTTGTGGTGTTAAGATGACACCTCGAACTGGACGTCTGGCACGAATTCCTACCTCACGTAGGCGGTTCCGTACGGTCTGGTCGGATATCCTGCGCAAACCTGGTATTGCTGCGGCTGTGGAGGTGGGCAGTAGTCAATCGTTCCCGAAGGTGGCGTACCCGGATGTAGCGGTCCTGCCCGGGGGTAGTGACCCGTGGTCGACCGGATCTAGGGAGGTCACGTGTTGATCCATGTTGCTGGTAACGGTCCCACAGTCTGGAGATGGTGCTTGGGGACACATGGAATGCCCTGGCAACGGCCGTTGGATTCGCCTGCGTCTAGTCGGCCGATGGCATTGTTTCTCTGCGGTTCACTGAGACGTGGCATGTCCTGGATTGTCAACTGTCGGCCAGATACAGAGGCCAGGCAAGCGAACACCCTGCACTTTTATACTGTCGGTGTTCATGTTACACGTGCAGACAACGCACGTGCAGTGGTGACATGGTTTGCACGTGGCTGCGTTTTTGCGAATATTCACATTTTGGAACTTTATTGTACAGTAGCTGCGTTTTATCGAATGTAACCGTGGGAATGTGTTTGGGACATGCAATGACCTTATATTCACAAGGCATGAACCGGTAGGAAACATAAAATCGGAGTTATAACCCATTTGTACCCTTTTGCGTTTCTTTTTTTGAAGAGTATATATGTATATATATGTATATATATGTATGTATATATGTATATATATGTATATATATGTATGTATATATGTATGTGTATGTGTATATATATGTATGTATATATGTATGTGTATGTGTATGTATGTATGTATATATGTATACTCTGTCAAAAAAGAAATGCATCGGCGAAATATTCATGGAATTATCTCTTTAATACTAAGTGGCATAATTTCGTTATTTATGATCGTATCACAGTCAAGTTTGACATGAGTATGTGACAATGGTCTGGCTATGAACTGACGGCAGTGGAGGCGTTTTCGTTTCGAAACAGCGTCGCACGAGGGCGCTGAAATCAGTACCTTGTGTGGCCACCAGCAGCAGCAATCACTGCGTGACATCTCCTTGGCATAGACTGAATGCGTCTCTGAATCCGGGCACGTGGAATCCTATCCCATTCTTCCTGCAGTGCCTGTGATAGTTGCGGAAGCGTCTGAGGCTTCGGGTCACGCTGACGTACACGTCTGTCCAGTCCGTCCCATAGATGTTCAATGGGGTTGAGATCTGGCGATCTTGATGGCCATGACAGCACATTAATGTTCTCATTCTGTAGGAAATCCATTGCTGCACGTGCCGTATGCGGCTTGGCATTGTCCTGCTGAAAGAGTTCTCTCTGTCGATCCAAAATGGGAAGCGTGTGACGGCGAAGAATTTCATCCCTGTAGCGTACAGCTGTCAGGTTGTCTTGTACAAACAAAAGTTCACTTCTACCAGTGTATGAGATGGCTCCCCACATCATGACACTCCCTCCACCGAATCTGTCAACTTAGGCGACGCAGTTGTTGGCAACACGTTCAATGCAAACACGTTGTAAACACGTTGTCGTCCATCACATCGCTGTAGAAGGAAACGCGACTCGTCGCTGAACCATACTCGCCGCCAGTTTCTCAAGTTCCACCCCTATACATTCGTGCACCAGCGAACACGTAAATGTCGATGGTGACGTCGCAGGATGGGGCCAACATACGGTCTCCTAGCCCGTAAACGAGTTTCTCGAAGTCGGTTCCGAATGGTTTGTGCAGACACCCTTCTCAAATTAGGTATGCGTCCAGCAGTGTTCGTTGCTGTGGCAGTTCGGTGACACAAGTGCAGAATCCAGATGTAACGATCTTGTGCTGCAGTTGTTATGCGAGGTCTTCCACTTCTGGGCCGGTCTTCAACTGATTGAAACTGCTGGTGGCGTTGTTTCGGGTGCGACGCCAGTAGGCGTCCCTTCTGTTGTTGGGGCGCCTGTACAGCGTCATCAACTTTTAGATTGTTCGCATGTGGCTACGTCAACTGGGTTGGCTAATCCACACGTGGTACGTTGGGTTCAGAATTCGGCGCAGGATTCGTACGTGTACGAATTTCCTGACGGTCCGGTTCAACCGACACCACCAGTCCCGTTGTCTGTTTCGGCAGGGATCAGGGAAACTGCAGCTTTCTTGGGTGCACCTGTGTCTACACCGATGGTCAATCCGGACCTGTCAGATCGGGGTAGAGGTTCCAGGCGTTATCCCTCGACTGCGTGGGCGGAACCTTTCGTTCAGGGTCCGATGGTTTCGGGTCGCCCTCAGGGGCGGACTCGGGGGGACTATGTTTCTCTTTTTGAGAATTTCATGGCCTGGCTAGGGGAATCGCCTCCACCAGTCCCTCCACCAGTCCCTCCACCGCCGGGGTTTCCAGCGAGACCGGGGTTGGACCAGTTTGCAGATTCGGCCGGTCCGCATCGTCCTGCCCATGCAGTTTCGTTTCCGTTACGGTCAGCGCATTGGCCCGTCGTTTGAAAAAAATTCTTCTTCGGAAGACGATTTTCCCTCCGAATCAGTGTGTGGTTCGTGGGAAGGGTTGGCACCAGGTTCGGTGCTTGGCGAGATTCCCAATTTGGCCGATGGTACGCCAGACGGCGATTATGATTACCAGGCGGTTCTTGGTTTTGTACGGGAACGGGTCCGACTGGTGTGCGCGGATGCAATTCCGTCGGAGGAGGCTGTTCAGTCTTACAAGGGTGTTTCGTTTGGAAACCGGCCTTTAGCGACAGACGCTCCGCAGCAGGATTTCAGCTTGCCATTAGCGCACGAGGCGCATGAATCTCTTGCGGAGATTGATGCTTTGATTGCGGGTAGCGATCGTATTTTGGGGGCGGTGGTGGAAGAGTTTCCGGCAGCGTTAGCTACCGGGAAACTGTTGTCTGCGGCGAAGGTTTTGTCCACGTCTTCGTATAAGACATTGGGAGCTTCCTTCCTTTCACATCCAGCGGTCGTTTCCGCTAGGGTGAAGGCAGACTGCCACCCATCTCCTAATGTCAGTGTGCCACTCACGGATTTAGAGACTTTGGAGAGGTTATCTAAACTTTTTTTTCAAGTCAATAACCA
>NW_024535225.1:0-14770 GCF_016097555.1 Gigantopelta aegis
GAAAAGTGTATTTTCATTGTATAATTTATTTTTACATGTTCCCGTGAATATTAGCACAAAAATGTATCTGCTTGATAGAATGGTTATGCCTATTTTGCTGTATGGCTCCGAGGTAGCTAGCATTAATAATAATGCTGACTTAGAAAAAATTGAAGTCAAATACTTTTAAAATGTTTTAAAAGCGAAAACGAGAACACCCAATGTAGCTATTTTTGCTGAATTAGGAAGAATACCTATTTCTGTGTTATGTAAACAAAGACTTTTATTATATTGGCGGAAAATTATCTGTAATCAAACTTCTATGTTATACAAAATGTATAGATCTTTACGACATGATATGAACTCTAGCAGAAATTGTAAAAACTGGGTATCATACGTAAAATCTATTTTATATGAACTTGGTTTTATTGATGCATGGGATAATGAGGACATTTTACATTTACCTGCTTAAGTTCAGTACGTACAAAATACTATAGCAAAGTTGTCTACGTTCTCACGTTTAGAACTGTACTGTAAATATAAATGTGATTACACTTTTGAAGTATATTTAGATAATATTTTGGCACTGAAGTATAGTACTGCCTTGCTTAATTTTAGATGTGGTGTACTGAATATTAATATTGAGAAAGGTAGATTTGAAAATATTCCCAGACAACAAAGAATATGTCCAGTATGTAATACTAATAATATAAAGGATGAATCTCATTTTTTGCTTGTATGTCCATGTTATAGAGACCTTAGAGTCAAATATTTCAAAAAATGTTATTGTTCATGGCCTTCAATGAACACACTTACTAATTTGCTATCATTAAAGGGACATTTCTGAGTTTGCTGCATTGTAAAATGTTTCCGACTAATAAAATATTTCTACGATTAAACTTACATATTAAATATATTTTCGTGTTTAGAATAACAGTGTCTGTATATTCAACGTGTTTCTGGTCGTCTTAATATTGTAAGTAGTCGAAACTGGATTTTGTCTTCAAATAATTTCGTACGTACGAAAAAACATATTTTAGTAAATAAAATAAAATTTAACCTAGTACAAATATTAGAACGATCAGAAACACGTTGAATATACAGACACTGTTATTCTAAACAAGAAAATACATTTAATATGCAAGTTTAATATTAGAAATATTTTATCAGCAAACTCAGGAATGTCCCTTTAAAATCAAAATTGCAAACATTACACCTAGCTAAATTTATTTATTTTTCTATGCAGCGTCGTCAAGAATTAATATCTTAAAGTATTAATTATAGGTCATAAGTGTATTAATATTTTTATATAATATTTATCATATCCATGTTACCATTTGTTGCGCATTGTATATATATCACGTTTCAGCTAATGGCTGATCACAGCTGTGGCTAAATAAAATTAATTTGATTTGATTGATTTGATTTAATGACCTTTACATTTCCCCCAAATTTTGTCCAGGCACAAGTTGCGAAAAAACACCATTACAGTGACACAGATTCCACATATGAGACTGTAACGATGTCGCCAAAATACATGCAGTTTTCTGCCGTCTGCCATTTTACTTTTTTCATGGAATACTCTTCAAGTGGGGTGAAAGGCCTCTAACGTATGTGAAATAATATGAAATCAATGTGCTCTAGCGGTGTTAATGCCTGACACCTTAGTGGTGTATGGCCATGTTAAAAATACGCTCTCTCTCTAGCCGTGTCTTTAAACAAAACAAACTTTTAAAAATAATATGACATCATCACGTTTGCTTTTATATAATAACATGTTATGACACTGTTAGATTAAGTCATATCCTTCCACCCTTCTTGCAGAGTATTCCATAAAAAGACAAAATAGCAGCCAGTATAAAATTACATGTTTTTGCCCTATGCGACCTCGGCGAAGTCGATGCCGGTGACATAGATTTATGTGGGTAAATAGACAAAATGTGGGGAAAATCTAACGAAAAATAAAGGTAGGAGAGCAATTTATCCTAGTTGTTAACAATTTAGTTCGGACTTTAATTAAAGGGACATTCCTGAGTTTTCTGCATTGTAAGATGTTTCTGACTAATAAAATATTTCTACGGTTAAACTTACATATTAAAGGGACATTCCCGACTTTGCAGCAATTTTTAAGATGATATCGATTAACAGATACTTTTTAACGATTGTAATTACATATCAAACATATTTTTCTGCATAAAATATTAGTGGCTGTATATTAAACGTGTTTCTGATCGTTCTAATATTTGTACTAGGTTAAATTTCATTTTATTTCCTAAAAAAAAAAATTTTTCGTACGTACGAAATTATTTGAAGACAAAATCCAGTTTGGTCTTCTTACAAATATTAAGACGACCAGAAACACATTGAATATAGAGACACCGATATTCTAAACAAGAAAATTTATTTAATATGTAAGTTTAACCATAGAAATATTTTATTAGTCGGAAACATCTTACAATGCAGAAAACACAGGAATGTCCCTTTAACAAATTCCCATCAAATTATATGTAGATTAATCTAATTTTGAATACAGGGGTAATTTTGCTGGAACAGCCGTAGCTGCATTGTTATCGAAGTAATCGATAACGCAGGACACCGAGAATAACGCTGTATCATAACCGGACGTGAGCGATGCTAGCGATTATATTAGAAAGCATTGATTTCAATTGCAGCATCCTAATCGCACGCGTACGACGCGACAGAGTTATCGCGCCGTAAGCGTGCTGTTAGGATACGGATATGTGCTGAAAAGATTTCTAAAATAATCGTTCGTATCGCTCGCGTCGTTCGCGTCTGGTTAGGATACAGCTTAAAGGTAGAACCGTGCATGCTTTACCGTGGCTGTTCCATCGGTTGTCTTCATACCTGCATTGCAAAATATGATTTAACATTCTGATAAAACAAGCCCAGGAAACCTACACAGAGTTAAAAGGCAAAACAGAAGTCACAAGTTGGCTTGTATGTTGTATTTTCCTTTCCAACATAAAACATTGTTTACAACGTGGTAATGCATTTTATAATAATGTTTACTGCTCTTGCGGTCTGCCTTAAGTTTACAATTATTATAACGAAGAATGGGATTCTTTTGTTTAGTTTTGTTTCGATTTGTTTTATTTTATGTATCTTACAATACCATTTGACTGCACTTAAAATACTACCGTAATTTATAAAATAAATGTCAAAATTATATATTATAATAAATTGTTCATATGTATCTATTAGGTCCTTTTTGTATTTGACACCAGCTTCATACCAATATATAAAATAGTTAATTATTATTTACTTTGATGTCGTCATTATACTAACCAAACTAAGATTATATCTCATTGTCACCACTAAGTTTGTTCTTACCTGTTTTGAGATATGCACACCAAGCTAATACATCTGAACGACAAAACTATTCCGATAGCAAAATCGTATTTCTGCACACGAGAGAGTCGAAAGGACGTTAGGCAAAGTCGTGATTGCTTCTATAATCTATTATCAGGTGCTAGTCTTTAGGTGGACAGCCACTCACTCCACTAGGAGATACGTAACTGGATTTTTCATCCCTCCTGGATTGTCTGTAGGAGGACTGCCACTCCCAAGACTAGCTTAGAAAACCGAAACTTGCACAGGATAGAGCTCAATGGAATATATACAGCTGTGATGGCATGCACTCATGGATCACTGTAAAAACAGTGATGATATCAGGTGTTCGCCAACAATGAGCATGTCATGAGCACAGCCTATAATTTTCATAGTTGAAAATTAATGTACATGATTTTCACCAAAAAGATCAAAAGGCATGTACATGGTCAAAATAGAATATAGCATCACATGTCATTTTAGTGAGTGATGTGTCATATCGACCGGCCTCGGTGGCGCAGTGGTTATGCCATCGGACTACAGGCTGGTAGGTACAGGGTTCGCAGCCCGGTACCGGCTCCCACCCAGAGCGAGTTCTTAAGGGCTCAATGGGTAGGTGTAAGGCCACTACACCCTCTTCTCTCTCACTAATCACTAACCAACTAACAACTAACCCACTGTCCCGGACAGACAGCCCAGATAGCTTAGGTGTGTGCCCAGGACAGCGTGCTTGAACCTTAATTGGATATAAGCACGAAAATAAGTTGAAATGAAATGAAATGTGTCATATCATGAAATGGCCTCTTGAGTGTCTACCATGACATTTTGTGAAGGCTTTCAGGAGTCCTTGACTGTTATGACCCTGATCAAACACCTTCTTTACCAGTACGATATGCCAGTCTTTAAAATCGGCAGATTATGAGCATGCCCTATGGTATCTCAGAAGTTGCGAAATATAGACACCAAAAGCTGGAGCAGAAGGAATATTGCTAGACATGAAGGGAAACTTGACTATTGGAAAGCTGAAGTCATCCTTTTGTATCATACAGCTTTGTATCAAAGCCAACGTCGTTCTGAATATCTGTGTATAGATCAAGATATGAAAGTAAAGTTTGTTTTATTTAACGACGCCACTAGAGCACATTGATTTTTTTTATCTTATCATCGGCTATTGGACGTCAAACATATGGTCATTCTGACACTGTTTTTTTTTAGAGGAAGCCCGCTGTCGCCACATAGGCTACTCTTTTACGACAGGCAGCAAGGGGTCTTTTATTTGCGCTTCCCACAGGCAGGATAGCACAAACCATGGCCTTTGTTGAACCAGTTATGGATCACTGGTCGGTGCAAGTGGTTTACACCTACCCATTGAGCCTTGCGGAGCACTCACTCAGGGTTTGAAGTCGGTATTTGAATTTAAAATCCCATGCCTCGACTGGGATCCGAACCCAATACCTACCAGCCTGTAGACCGATGGCCTAACCACGACGCCACCTAGGCCGGTTAGATCAAGATATGAAGCAGAAGTACCTTTCCAAAACATATTTTTAACTGTTTGCACAATATTCTTTCCAAGAAAATCTGGATCAATTTCCATTATATATTGAAGCCTGTCAACCTCGCTTAGTATTAACAATTTCCATTTAAAGTTAGAACATATACACAGTGATTTATCCAAAGCGTTGTACGGTACCGAACATCGGCACCTTCCTAAAAGCAAATGTCACAGGAAATTCCCAATTTCTTGGCTATAAATTCCCAATTATTCACCAAGATACATAGAGGATATTTCATGTTTTTTTGTTGTCAAATATGATTTATATCTCATCGAGTGAAGTTTACAATCATATCTCACGAGTCTATTTATAATATAACTTTTGGCAATTTACCTTTATTTTTAAAATGCTAGCAGCAAAATAGTTCCGGCTTTCTTACAGTGAAGATAACACTTTCTACAGTGACAATAACACAGTTTAGAGAGAAATAGTGAAATTTCCACTGAGTGACTGATAACACTTTTATTTCACCGACATTTTAAGATATTTCACTAAATGTTATATAAACTGTAATGTACAGGCAAAATAAATTATGTTATTTACGGCGGGGAATATGTGTTATGACGTCAGCTTCAGGACGTCACTAACTTTTGGGGTTGACGGTTTGGAAAGTAAATAGAAAATAGCAGTTCTTACCGGCAGGGCCGTGAATCACTTCATATCGCATTTCGCATTTCCAAAACACATGACAAATCACATTGATGACGTATGTTCGCACACAGATAAAAGTTCACAAATACATATCACGACACGCAAAGGTATAGAAATTCGCAAAGTAGATCGACTCAAAGTACATAAACTTAAACACATGAATTGCGCAGATACGTGAAAACACTAAACGCGCTCTCTCACAGATGGTTGACCTAATTATTGACCCAACAAGGTATTATATGACAATATATACATTTGATTTGTACCTAAAAGTACTTTATTGAACCATCTACATAACCACCATATCACACTTATTATTGATATTTTATAAAAATAATTGAACTATGGGTATGGTCCATAATTCTGAGAAAAATAACGGCTATTTGGAGAGCAGAAGTGTGACGTATTATTTTGAGTCACGTGACGGGCATTCCCCGAATAACCGCAGTGTGAAAACGATTTACCAAGCTCGTGTAACGAGAACGCTTGAGCGTCCTATGCGACGTAGGGTAAATAGAAAAACAACAACAATGAAAATAAGTTATAAAAAGATAATAAATAGATAGATAGATAACAATTTAACGTGTCCATATACCACTAGGTAAGATCGGTGGCCTGACTCGGGATGAGGGGAGGATAGAGTTGAAAATGGGCAGAATTTTGAAGATAGCTATTAGTAAAAAAGTTAATAGAATTAAAAAACAAAAATTAAATAAAAAGTTACAAGCCCAAAATAAAAAGAATTGACTGCTCGGCCGAATATTTATATAATTTGGAGCATTTTAAATGGACAGTCCAAAAATAAATAAGAGAAAGAAGAGAGGATCGGACTATTTAATAATATTAAAAATAAGAGAATAATTTCGACATATAATTTTGAACGGAGGTCTAAAAGTTTGAAGTCCAATCTAAATGGTCCGGGCCGGGGGGGGGGGGGGGGGGGGGTGGTGAGTTTAAGGTGGGCGGAATTTGGAATACGAATTTAGTAGTTAGGTCAAAGACCTAAAGCCAAAATGAACTCATTCATACAACTCATGTCTGGACAAAAATTTAAGTCCAAAGAACAAAATTAGACTGCTCAACCGAAAGGGTTTTAAGGTGATTTGAGCAATTTAGACGGGCTGTCAAAATAAAGTGCGTCGGATTGTTTACAAAAAAAAAAAAAAAAAAAAAAAAAAATAATTAAAGTCCAACTAAGCCCTTGGAACGATTGGCGACTACGGGGACGAGATGAAGTGCTTGGCGTTGAACTGTGGCACCAGTTTCCTCCAACGGTGGGCTAGCAAGGTCTTAGCTAGGTCGACGTAATGGGCGCCGGCGATGATCTTCAGTACTCTGCGGATGGTGTAGTTGTCCATGTCTTCGAAGAGTATTCCCTGTCTGTAGAGATCATCTCGGCGCGACGTCACCACAAGTCCAAACTTCCCGTCTCGTAGTTCCATGGCGTGGATGGCACACTCAACTCCGTGAGGAATCTTCTTAAAGTTGCCCTCAAGAATGCCTCCCGGCAGTGAGCTGGTGTCCGAGGTGTCCCCGACCAAGTATCGAGCGTACTGGTCCTTGATCTTGGAGATGGCTAGGCTCCAGGCGGCGTCCCTGCCCCGGGCGGTCGCGGAAGGCCGGGCCTTGGCTGGCTGGTCACTACTCGGTGGGGTGACGGCCTTCCGCTTCGCAGCAGCGCCATCCATAGGGGTCTTGGCTGAATGATAATAAGCTTATATATATATATATATATTACATTAATTTATTTCAGTAACAGAAGCATGTTAAACGTCGACAATCCCGACTAGTTAGGCCTTTGCATCTATAGATAAATTTATCGTTAGTCGTACTTGAAAAACTCTAAACATCTGGATCACGAACACATTCATTTTCCACCTTGTCAAATTAATTATTATGCAAAATATGTCATAACAGCTTACTTGGGATAGGAATTGTTTGCTTTTATTTCTCCGTAGACTACGTTTTTATACTAGTCTACGAGTTACTTTATAATTCTGCTGTAGAGACACAGGCACTTGAATAAGTTGACACAGATTAGTATACATGAATAAATTCACAATGTGTTGTATATAGGTAAAATTGAAATATTTCCGCAATATTTTGCTTATACTCTATTCAAACATGACACATTTATTGCCACTTAACGTTTATTTATATATACCAAAAATTTCGATCCCTACTATATAAAAGATACACGGTCCGTCACTCGCCATTTTGGTGCGATTTTCTTATTTCTCAAATATCTATTTTTTACCAAATAATCAACTACTTGCTAAAACCCTGTGTAGCAGAAGACGCAAAATATCAAAGTAGATCGTTTTGTATACTTACACATTTTTCGTTCACTTTATTTTTTTTCTGTAGCCTAATTAAGTTTTGCGCGCGCGCGCGCATGTGTGTGTGTGTGTGTGTGTGTGTGTTTGTGTAAAACGTGTACGAGGGGTGGTGGTGGGTGGTTTGACAACAACGCTACCTGTAGATATTTATAACCTCCCTCATACACAAAAAATGCTTATGCGCTTCAATTAATGACAACATCACTTTAAAGGGACATTCCTGAGTTTGCTGCAATTTTTAAGATGTTATTGACTAACAGAGACTTTTTAACGATTGTCATTACATATCAAATATATTTTTCTGCATACAATATTAGTGGCTGTATACTAAACGTGTTTCTGCTCGTTTTAATATTTGTACTAGGTTAAATTTTATTTTATTTCCTAACGTATATTTTTCGTACGTGCGAAATTATTTGAAGACAAAATCCAGTTTGGGCTTTTTACAAATATTAAGACGACCAAAAACACATTGACTATACCGACACTGATATTCTAAACACAAAATATATTTAATATGTAAGTTTAATCGTAGACATATTTTATCAATCGGAAACGTCTTACAATGTAGCAAATTCAGGAATGTCCCCTTTAAAGGGACATTCCTGAGTTTGGTGCAATTTCTAAGCTGTTATCGACTAACAGAGACTTTTTAACGATTGTAATTACATATCAAATATATTTTTCTTCATAAAATATTAGTGTCTGTATATTAAACGTGTTTCTGATCGTTTTAATATTTGTGCTAGGTTACATTTCACTTTATTTCCAAAAATAATTCACAAAACCCTAATAGCATAATCTTATTCTTCAAAACGTTACCCAAATAAAACATTTTACTGTATTGTCTTCAGACAGATTATAACCTCACTCCGTTTCAATATCACTGCTGTGACTGTCGCAAGCTTGCAGCTGTTAAAACAATAACGGTTTTCAAATGTATATGACACATACTATAAAGATAGTGCGGGAATTAATGATATCTATATAACTGTTTATTATACACTGTAGTGAAGAAAAAAATATCTATACACACACGCAATGCCACATTTAATTATACAAACCTGTGTAAAGGTGCATTTATCTTCTTTTTTTTTCTACAATTTCATCCATGAGGTTTGTAATAATGTTGAAATAAACAGTATTAACTATAGGGGCCAATACCTTTTTTGTTGTTGTTGAGTATTGTTAGGCACGTCCATCAAGCAAGTCTGTGCTAAAAAGGCCAAGGACTTTTTAATTACCCCATGTACACGTTCTACACACACACATACATACACACACACACATACACATATACACACACATACATATACACACACATACATACATATATACACACACATACATATACACACACATACACATACACACATATACACACATACACACACATATATACACACACATACAGATACAAACACACACACACACGCACGCACGTACACATACACAGACACACGCACGCAAACATACATACACGCACGCACGTACACGCACACACACCCGCACGCAGTCACACATACACACCCACGCATTAGATTATTAATTGAAACTGGAAGATGGACAAAACCTAACCCAATTGAACTGGAAAATCGGAAATGTGTTATTTTTTAATTTAAGTAACGGTGAATTCCATTTTATACTTGTTTGTCCTATATACATATCAGTCAGACGTTACATACCAAAATATTTATTACCAAATTTATAGAATTGTTAAATAACAACAAGAAAGAATAGTAAGGCGGTTAACTGTGTATTGTTTCAAAGGGACATTCCCGAGTTCGCTGCAATGTAAGATGTCTCCGACTAATAAAATATTTCTACGATTAAACTTACATATTAAATATATTTTCTTGTTTAGAATATCAGTGGCTATATATTCAATGTGTTTCTGGTCGTCTTAATATTTGTAAGAAGCCCAAACTGGATTTCTTCTTCAAATAATTTCGTACGTACGAAAAAATATATTTTAGGAAATAAAACGAAATTTAACCCAGTACAAATATTAGAACGATCAGAAACATGTTTAATACACAGCCACTAATATTTTATGCAGGAAAATATATTTGATATTTAATTACAATCGTTAAAAAATCTCTGTTAGTCGATAACACCTTAAACATTGCAGCAAACTCAGGAATGTCCCTTTAAAGCCTTTGAAAAAAGAAACATAATTTTGTACAATTAAGTTTCCCCTGCATGTGAATGTGAATGCATAAGTAGAAAGTGTGTTATATATAGTATGTGTATTGTGACGGAAAATGCTCTTATCTTTTCGCCTGTGGCGATGTTAATTGTTTTAGAGGGCCGTGTGCAGCTTGGTTACGTAATACCCCCGCGCGATGGTGGTAGTCCTGCGTCCCAATACACACCCAGACCAGGTGTGGAGGCCATGTGGAGAGTGGTTACGTAATACCTCCGCGCGACCATGGTATTTCTAGCGACCTGGCGACGGTCTGTCTGGCCATCTAAGAAAAAATACCGTCCCTGGGAGTTGTGGAAATATCACATGATAGGTGAGGTACCGCGTTGTACCCCCAGGTGATATTCGTTGTCTCTGAGATTTTTGAATAAATAGATAGGATTTTAGATATATCGGGGAGAAACACTGGAAGGCTCCCGGGGAACGTTTGTCCGACTGGACTGGTAAATATATTTTTCTGCTCTGTTGTATAACCTTGATGTGATTGATGTGACTTTAAATATTTTAATACTGTATTATACCAATATTATTTAGACAGTGTCTCCGGTAATCTGACGAAATAAATTGTAGGCTTCACTGTTCTAACATATTAAAGCTTAGCCAGTCATCCTAGAGGACCTAGGTAAACTGTAGGTTATTGTCTTTATTGGGATATGTACCAGTATTAATTCTGTATTACAAGGTTACTGAATGAGTAGTTAAGGGTTAATTAAAAAATTAACCAGTTAGGAATAGAGTTGTAATTCCTTTATTAATTAAGTTCCCCTGGCAGCGTTTCTCAATTATCACACGTGTGTGTGTTGTATTACCGTGAAGTGATTAGAATATTGTGTAAACTAGACACCTAGTGATTAACTAATTAAGTGATTAGCTCTGGGTTGTTATTATATTGTTGTTGTTAATTAACTACTGCGGCAAGTACATTTGTCAGCGTAGTGTTAATACATATTCCAAAGTGTATTGTGTTTTGTTGTGTTTTCTAGTGAACTAAACGTGTATATATATATATATATATATATATATATATATATATATATATATATATATATATATATATATATTTATATCGGATCTTATCTCTGATTATACCTAGAGCCGAGCCACTCGGGTATTAGACTGCCAGATACAGAGAGATCTAATAGATATACAGTTAGGAGAGATATTTGGATAATCGTGTTTTATTCAGTTACGGGTATTATAGGATCCCCGTGACATGTATCTATAATTTATATCTATATAATATCTATATTAATATCTTAGTAATTAGTATAACAGGATTTCAAAACAAATATAAAGTGATCGTGAGTCGGACAGCTAATGTCCGTTTGTATCTTTGGTGCATTAAACAATTACTGTACAAAAGCTAGTATTTGTTAGACTTCATATTGTGTTTAACAACAACAACTATTGGAAGGAAGGAAGGAAGGAAATGTTTTATTTAACGACGCACTCAACACATTTCATTTACGGTTATATGGCGTCGGACATATGGTTAAGGACCACACAGATATTGAGGGAGGAAATTCGATGTCGTCACTTCATGGGCTACTCTTTTCGATTGGCAGCAAGGGATCTTTTATATGTACCATCCCACAAACAGGATAGTACATACCACGGCCTTTGTTACACCAGTTGTGGAGCACTGGCTGGAGCGAGAAATAGCCTAATGGGTCCACCGACGGGGATCGATCCTAGACCGACCACGCATCAAGCGAACGCTTTATCACTGGGCTACATCCCGCTCCTGGAAAGAAGGAAGGAAATGTTTTATTTAACGACGCACTCAACACATTTCATTTACGGTTATGTGGCATCGGACATATGGTTAAGGACCACACAGATATTGAGAGAGGAAACCCGATGCCGCCACTTCATAAGTTACTCTTTTCGATTAGCAGCAAGGGATCTTTTATATGCACCATCCCATAGACAGGATAGCACATACCACGGCCTTTAATATACCAGTCGTGGTGCACTGGCTGGAGCGAGAAATAGCCCAATGGGCCCACTGACGGGGATCGATCCCAAACCGACCGCGCATCAAGAGATGGAACACACAAATCCCTGGATAGCACTTTAAAAATATTAGACCTGTATACCAACGTATTTGGATTAAACATAAACTACTCGAAATAAAAAATCATGTGGATAGGCAGTAAAATATATTCAAAAGATGTTTTTCATCATCCAAAATGGAAGTTAGAATGGGGTGCAGAAACCTTTTCCTTACTAGGAGTATATTTTTCAGTTAATATTGAAGAAATGATTCAAACTGACTTTGAACCGAAGTTAATGGAGATGAAAACAAAGTGAAAGGGACATTCCCGAGTTTGCTGCATTGTAAGATGTTTCCGACTAATAAAATATTTCTACGATTAAACTTACATATTAAATATATTTTCTGGTTTAGAATATTAGTGTCTGTATATTCAATGTGTTTCTGGTCGTCTTAATATTTATAAGAAGCCCAAACTGGATTTTGTCTTCAAAAAATTTCGTACGTACGAAAACATTATATTTTGGAAATAAAATGAAATTTAACCTAGTACAAATATTAGAACGATCAGAAACGCGTTTACTATACAGCCACTAATATTTTATGCAGAAAAATATATTTGATATGTAATTACAATCGTTAAAAAGTCTTTGTTAGTCGATAACATCTTAAAAAGTGCAGCAAACTCAGGAATGTCCCTTTAAAACAATGGTCCACTAGAAAATTAATTCCACTGGGTCGCGTCGTTGTTATCAAAAGCTTAATAATTTCAAAAATAACACATTTATTAATTGCATTACCAAATGTACCAGATCAAGTAACAAAACAAATAACTAAAATGTTTTTTAATTTTATTTGGCAAAACAAACCAGAAAAAGTCGAAAGAGAAGTACTAATGCAAGACTATGTGTAAAAGCTACTTGGTTAAGAAGACTTCTAATATCAAACTCGAAATGGACACATCTTTTTCAAGCTGTAACAGGTTTAACGACAGCAAATATGATTAAATATGGAGATTATTATACCCAGCTAAAAATAACAAAAGTTAAAAATAAAGTTTGGAAAGATGTGTTACAAAGCTGGCTTACCATTCAACAGAAAGAAACGCCTGATAATAATGAAGATGTAATGAGCCTAAACATTTGGTACAATAGCAAAATTAAGAAAAAAAAACAAAAACAACAACCGGCAAACCTTTTATTGATATGAAGTATTTGCAAAAAGGCATAATATTTATTCAAGATCTAATAGACGAAAATGGGACATTAATGAATTACAATACTTTCATAACAAAATATCAAGTACAATCCAATTTTGTAGAATATGTTTCTTTAATCAGAGCCATTCAATTATATATTTGTAAAACAACAAAATCAAACAACCAGTTTTAACACTGTTTGCAACCCGATTCTTCCGTTTAAAATAAAACTATTTTTAAAAGATACAAACCTAAGTAAGCAAATATACGCAATATTAAATCACACTACAATAGTTCCTACGTCCCAAAAAAAGATATTCAGTATTGGGGTTTGACTTCACTTCACAAGTATGGGGAAAGTATTATGCTCTACCATTCAAAACTTATTAAAGACCCATCTTTATTATGGTTTCAGTATAAAATTTTACACAGGATAACAGCTACAAATATATTTCTAAATAAAATAAAATATGTTGATTCTAATATTTGCGATTTTTGCCATCTTATGCCAGAAACACTGGAACCAAGATTAAAGTTGATTTTTCCAACATTAAAGTTGATTTTACCAAGATTAAAGATGATTTTTCCAACATTAAAGTTGATTTTACCTAGATTAAAGTTGATTTTACCAAGATTATATGTAGGCAAATAGAATTATTTTATTGCGTTTGGTGGCACTAATACGCTTCTGTACAAACCTAATTGACATAAGCTTTTTTTTTTTTTTTTAAATATACCCAATTAACAGTGGCTTCTGCAAGGTTGAATAGTACAGCGTTTGCTTCTTTAAGAATACTGTTTTTTTGTCGAAAGCAATCTAAACCAATATTTGATCATACGAAGCAGGCGAATATATTCCATGGGAATTCTTCCCAATTAAAAATAAACCATCACGTTACAAGTTGATTTCTTTACAAAAATCCAAATGTAATTTCTCCATCTCATTACCTTTTACAAAATCCCCACACTTCACATGAATAGCACAAAATACTTGTGATATATGTATCAAAAAGATCTAACATTGTTTTACAGCTTACACTCAAAGGTTTACATTTAGAATACAGAGCAAATAAAGCTTTACGACCTTGGTCTGCTAAATGTTTTTGTAAAAAGCTAAATTTATTGTTATATCTAAATAACAAAACTCATCTTTAATATTAATGGGAAATTTAATATACGTCCAAGTTTCAAAATTCTTTACTTTTCCCCCATTTCTAAAAACGACTATATGTGTCTTATCTGTATTAACAGTAAGATGCCATTTGTTTGCATACACTTGTAAGTTGTCCAGTAAATTTTGTAAACATTCCACAGTTTCAGAGAATAAAACTAAATGTGTTGTGTGTGTTGTGTGCTCAGGACAGCGTGCTTGGACATTAATTGGATATAAGCACGAAAATAAATTGAAAGAATGAATTTGCAAGTGTATTTAGTGTGTCTCGACCGAAACCGGATTGATCCGAATTCATCCGCATTGAGTGGCGGTGTGTCAACGGC
>NW_024535226.1:0-23572 GCF_016097555.1 Gigantopelta aegis
TTCTTGTTTGCTTTACCATGCGGAATCGTAGAACTTGTGACGGTGGGGATATAGGCTTGGTGATAACTAGTTTAACGTGCCCATATAACCACTAGGGCCGTGTCCAACTTGTAAAACCTCACCCTTTTGAGCTCTAGTTTATAGTTTGTGCTCCTCGTGGTTTTCCTGTTTGCGTTTACCATGCGGAATCGTAGAACTTGTGACGGTGGGGATATAGGCTTGGTGATAACTAGTTTAACGTGCCCATATACCACTAGGGCGTGTCCAACTTGTAACTCACCCTTTTGAGCTCTAGTTTAGTTGGTGCTCCTCGTGGTTTCTTGTTTGCTTTACCATGCGGAATCGTAGAACTTGTGCCGGTGTGGATTTATAGGCTTGGTGATAACTAGTTTAACGTGCCCATATACCACTAGGGCGTGTCCAACTTGTTAACGTCACCCTTTTGAGCTCTAGTTTAGTTGGTGGCTCCTCGTGGTTTCTTGTTTGCTTTACCATGCGGAATCGTAGAACTTGTGACGGTGGGGATATAGGCTTGGTGATAACTAGGTTTTAAACGTGCCCATATACCACTAGGGCGTGTCCAACTTGTAACTCACCCTTTTGAGCTCTAGTTGTAGTTGGTGCTCCTCGTGGTTTCTTTGTTTGCTTTAACCATGCGGAATCGTAGAACTTGTGACGGTGGGGATATAGGCTTGGTGATAACTAGTTTAACGTGCCCATATACCACTAGGGCTGTGTCCAACCACCCTCCCTTTTGAGCTCTAGTTTGCTGTTGTTCTCTGTTTTTTGTTTCCATGGTTCGTAGAATTTGTGGGGGTGCTGTGTTTGGTGTATGGGGTGTGTGGTCCACTTTTGGCCACCTTTAGGGCCTGGTTGTGGGTTTCTGGTTCCTGGTTGCGGCGGAATCGTAGAACTTGTGTGACGGTGGGGATATAGGCTTGGTGATAACTAGTTTTAACGTGCCCATACTACCACTAGGGCGTGTCCAACTTGTAACTCACCCTTTTGAGCTCTAGTTTAGTTGGTGCTCCTCGTGGTTTTCTTGTTTGCTTTACCATGCGGAATCGTAGAACTTGTGACGGTGGGGAATATAGGCTTGGTGATAACTAGTTTAACGTGCCCATATACCACTAGGGCGTGTCCAACTTGTAACTCACCCCTTTTGAGCTCTAGTTTAGTTGGTGCTCCTCGTGGTTTCTTGTTTGCTTTACCATGCGGAATCGTAGAACTTGTGACGGTGGGGATATAGGCTTGGTGATAACTAGTTTAAACGTGCCCATATACCACTATGGGCGTGTCCAACTTGTAACTCACCCTTTTGAGCTCTAGTTTAGTTGGTGCTCCTCGTGGTTTCTTGTTTGCTTTACCATGCGGAATCGTAGAACTTGTGACGGTGGGGATATAGGCTTGGTGATAACTAGTTTAACGTGCCCATATACCACTAGGGCGTGTCCAACTTGTAACTCACCCTTTTTGAGTCTCTGAGCTTTAGTTTATGGTGCTCCTCGTGGTTTCTTGTTTGCTTTACCATGCGGAATCGTAGAACTTGTGACGGTGGGGATATAGGCTTGGTGATAACTAGTGTTAAACCGTGCCCATATACCACTAGGGCGTGTCCAACTTGTAACTCACCCTTTTGAGCTCTAGTTTAGTTGGTGCTCCTCGTGGTTTCTTGTTTGCTTTACCATGTGGAATCGTAGAACTTGTGACGGTGGAGATATAGGCTTGGTGATAACATAGTTTAACGTGCCCCATATACCACTAGGGCGTGTCCAACTTGTAACTCACCCTTTTGAGCCTCTAGTTTTAGTTGGTGCTCCTCGTGGTTTCTTGTTTGCTTTACCATGCGGAATCGTAGAACTTGTGCCGGTGGGGATAATATGGCTTGGTGATAACTAGTTTTAACGTGCCCATATACCACTAGGGCGTGTCCAACTTGTAACTCACCCCTTTTGAGCTCTAGTTTAGGACGTGGTGCCTCCTCGTGGTTTCTTGTTTGCTTTTACCATGCGGAATCGTAGAACTTGTGACGGTGGGGATATTAGGCTTTGGTGATAACTAGTTTAACGTGCCCATTATACCACTAGGGGCGTGTCCAACTTGTAACTCACCCTTTTGAGCTCTAGTTTAGTTGGTGCTCACTAGGGCCCCGATGGTTTCTTGTTTGCTTTACCATGCGGAATCGTAGAACTTGTGACGGTGGGGATATAGGCTTGGGTGTATAAACTACGTCTAGTTAACGTGCCCATATACCACTTAAGGGCGTGTCCAACTTGTAACTCACCCTTTTGCAGCTCTAGTTTAGTTGGTGCTACCTCGTGGTTTCTTGTTTGCTTTACCATGGCGGAATCGTAGAACTTGTGACGGTGGGGATATAGGCTTGGTGATAACTAGTTTAACGTAGCCCATATACCACTAGGGCGTGTCCAACTTGTAACTCACCACTTTTGAGCTCTGAGGTGTTACGAGTGGTGACAAACTCGTGGTTTCTTGTTTGCTTTACGCATGCGGAATCGTAGAACTTGTGACGGTGGGGATATAGGCTGTGGGTGATAACTAGTTTAACGTGCCCATATTAGAAACATAGGGCGTGTCCAACTTGTAACTCACCCTATTGAGCTCTAGTTTAGTTGGTGCTCCTCGTGGTTTCTTGTTTGCTTTACCATGCGGAATCGTAGAACTTGTGACAGGTGGGATATAGGCTTGGTGATAACTAGTGCCCACGCGTGCCATATACCACTAGGGCGTGTCCAACTTGTAACTCACCCTTTTGAGCTCTAGTTTGTGGTGGTGCTGCTCCTCGTGGTTTTCCTGTTTGTCTTTTGCATGCGGATATGTTGTGTGTACCCGGTGGGCGCAGTTGTGGATAGGCAGAACTTGTGACATGTGGGGATATAGTGGGCTTGTGGGGTGTATAACTTGTCCAAAACGTTCCCATGTGTGGGATTTGTTCCGTCACCTGGTTTGTTGCGTGGGTGGTCACACTTGTAACTCACGGCCTTTTGAGCCTAGTTTGTGACGGTGGTTCTTGTCCTCGGGTGGTTTCTTGTTTGCTTTACCCTTGCGACAATCGTAGATTAGCTTGTGACGGTGTGGGATTAGGCTTGGTGATAACTAGTTTTAACGTGCCCATATACCACTAGGGCGTGTCCAACTTGTAACTAACCACCCTTTTGAGCTCTAGTTTAGTTGGTGCTCCTCGTGAATTTCTTGTTTGCTTTACCATGCGGAATCGTAGAACTTGTGACGGTGGGGATATAGGACTTGGTGATAACTATTTAACGTGCCCATATACCACTAGGGCGTGTCCAACTTGTAACTCACCCTTTTGAGCTCTAGTTTAGTTGGTGCTCCTTCGTGGTTTCCTGTTTGCTTTACCTAACGCAGACATCGTAGAACTTGTGACGGTGGGGATATAGGCTTGGTGATAACTAGTTTAACGTGCCCATATACCACTAGGGCGTGTCCAACTTGTAACTCACCCTTTTGAGCTCTAGTTTAGTTGGTGCTCCTCGTGGTTTCCTGTTGTGCTTTACCATGCGGAATCGTAGAACTTGTGACGGTGGGGATATAGGCTTGGTGATAACTAGTTTTCCGTGCCCTATACCACTAAGGCGGGTCCAACTTGTAACTCACCCTTTTTGAGCTCTAGTTTTAGTTGGTGCTGCTCCCGTGGTTTCTTGTTTTGTTTGTACCGTTTACCAGGAATCGTAGAACTTGTGAGGGTGGGGATATAGGCTTGGTGGATAACTAGTTTAACGTGCCCATATACCACTAGGGCGTGTCCAACTTGTAACTCACTGCCTTTTCAGCTCTAGTTTAGTTTGTAGCTCCTCGTGGTTTCCCCTTGTTTGCTTGAACCATGCGGAATCGTAGAACTTGTGACGGTGGGGATATAGGCTTGGTGATAACTAGTTTAACGTGCCCATATACCACTAGGCTTGTCCAACTTGTAACTCACCCTTTTGAGCTCTAGTTTAGTTGGTGCTCCTCGTGGTTTCTTGTTTGCTTTACCATGCGGAATCGTAGAACTTGTGACGGTGGGGATATAGGCTTGGTGATAACTAGTTTAACGTGCCCATATACCACTAGGGCGTGTCCAACTTGTACTCACCCTTTTGAGCTCTAGTTTAGTTGTGTGCTCCTCGTGGTTTCTTGTTTGCTTTACCATGCGGAATCGTAGAACTTGTGACGGTGGGATATAGGCTTGGTGATAACTAGTTTAACGTGCCCATATACCACTAGGGCGTGTCCAACTTGTAACTCAACCCTTTTGAGCTCTAGTTTAGTTGGTGCTCCTCGTGGTTTCTTGTTTGCTTTACCATGCGGAATCGTAGAACTTGTGACGGTGGGGATATAGGCTTGGTGATAACTAGTTTAACGGTGCCATATACCACTAGGGCGTGTCCAACTTGTAACTCACCCCATTTTGAGCTTCTAGTTTAGTTTGTGCGTCCCTCGTGGTTTCTTGTTTGCTTTACCATGCGGAATCGTAGAACTTGTGACGGTGGGGATATAGGCTTTGGTGATAACTAGTTTAACGTGCCAAATAATACCACTAGGGCGTGTCCAACTTGTAACTCACCCTTTTGAGCTCTAGTTTAGTTGGGTGCTCCCCTCGTGGTTTCTTGTTTGTTTGCTTTACCATGCGGAATCGTAGAAACTTGTGACGGTGGGATATAGGCTTGTGATAACTAGTTTAAACGTGCCCATATACCACTATGGCGTGTCCAACTTGTAACTTCACTCCTTTTGATCTCTAGTTTAGTTGGTGCTCCTCGTGGTTTCTTGTTTGCTTTACCATGCGGAATCGTAGAACTTGTGACGGTGGGGATTATAGGCTTGGTGATAACTAGTTTAACGTGCCCATATACCACTAGGGCGTGTCCAACTTGTAACTCACCCATTTGAGCCTCTAGTTTTAGTTTGGTGCTGCGGGGCTCGTCGTGTTTCTTGTTTGCTTTACCATGCGGATCGTAGAACTTGTGACAGTGGGGATATAGGCTTGGTGATAACTAGTTTAACGTGCCCGAGTGGGATGGAACCACTAGTTCGTGTCCAACTTGTAACTCACCCTTTTGAGCTCTAGTTTAGTTGGTGCTCCTCGTGGTTTCTTGTTTGCTTTACCATGCGGAATCGTAGAACTTGTGAACGGTGGGGGATATAGGCTTGGTGATAACTAGGTTTTAACGTGCCCATTACTACCTAGGGTGGTGTCGTGTCCAACTTGTAACTCACCCTTTTGAGCTCTAGTTTAGTTGGTGCTCCTCTTTGGTTTCTGTTTTGCTTTACCATGCGGAATCGTAGAACTTGTGACGGTGGGGATATAGGCTTGTTGATAACTAGTTTAACGTGCCCCATATACCACTAGGGCGTGTCCAACTTGTAAAACTCACCCTTTTGAGCTCTAGTTTAGTTGGTGTGTCCTCGTGGTTTCTTGTTTTGCTTTACCACGCGGAATCGTAGAACCTTGTGACGGTGGAGATATAGGCTTGGTGATAACTAGTTGAACCTGCTATATACCACTAGGGCGTGTCCACTGACCGTGGGTGTAACTCACCCTTTTGAGCTCTAGTTTAGTTGGTGCTGGGGGGGGGCGGGGGGCTCGTGGTTTTCTTGTTTGCTTTACCGATGCGGAATCGTAGAACTTGTGACGGTGGGGATAATAGGCTTGGTGATAACTAATTTAACGTGCCCATATAACCATTAGGGCGTGTCCAACTTGTAACTCACCCTTTTGAGCTCTAGTTAGAGTTGGTGCTAGTGGGCGCGGTGGGCCGTGGTTTCTTGTTTGCTTTACCATGATGGAATCGGAGAACTTGTGACGGTGGAGATATAGGCTTGGTGATAACCTAGTTTAACGTGCCCATATACCACTAGGGCGTGTCCAACCTTGTTAACTGCACCCTTTTGAGCTCTAGTTTAGTTATGGTGCCCTTCCTCGTGGTTTCTGTTTTGCTTTACCATGCGGAATCGGTAGAAGTTTGTGCCGGTGGGGAATATAGGCTTGGTGATAACTAGTTTAACGTGCCCATATACCACTAGGGCGTGTCCAACTTGTAACTCACCCTTTTCGAGCTCATAGTTTATTTGTGCTAGGGAGGGGGGGGGCGGCGAACCACTCTCGTGGTTTCTTGTTTGCTTTACCATATGGAATCGTAGAACTTGTGCACGGTGGAGATATAGGCTTGGTGATAAACTAGTTTAACGTGCCCCATAATACCAACTAAACTAGAGCTCAAAAGGGTGAGTTACAAGTTGGACACGCCCTAGTGGTATATGGGC
Source organism: Gigantopelta aegis (assembly GCF_016097555.1). Classification (NCBI taxonomy): domain Eukaryota; kingdom Metazoa; phylum Mollusca; class Gastropoda; order Neomphalida; family Peltospiridae; genus Gigantopelta; species Gigantopelta aegis. Next base: position 6,286 of record NW_024535226.1, read on the forward strand.
ACGTTAAACTAGTTATCACCAAGCCTATATCCCCACCGTCACAAGTTCTACGATTCCGCATGGTAAAGCAAACAAGAAACCACGAGGAGCACCAACTAAACTAGAGCTCAAAAGGGTGAGTTACAAGTTGGACACGCCCTAGTGGTATATGGGCACGTTAAACTAGTTATCACCAAGCCTATATCCCCACCGTCAAGTTCTACGATTCCGCATGGTAAAGCAAACAAGAAACCACGAGGAGCACCAACTAAACTAGAGCTCAAAAGGGTGAGTTACAAGTTGGACACGCCCTAGTGGTATATGGGCACGTTAAACTAGTTATCACCAAGCCTATATCCCCACCGTCACAAGTTCTACGATTCCGCATGGTAAAGCAAACAAGAAACCACGAGGAGCACCAACTAAACTAGAGCTCAAAAGGGTGAGTTACAAGTTGGACACGCCCTAGTGGTATATGGGCACGTTAAACTAGTTATCACCAAGCCTATATCCCCACCGTCACAAGTTCTACGATTCCGCATGGTAAAGCAAACAAGAAACCACGAGGAGCACCAACTAAACTAGAGCTCAAAAGGGTGAGTTACAAGTTGGACACGCCCTAGTGGTATATGGGCACGTTAAACTAGTTATCACCAAGCCTATATCCCCACCGTCACAAGTTCTACGATTCCGCATGGTAAAGCAAACAAGAAACCACGAGGAGCACCAACTAAACTAGAGCTCAAAAGGGTGAGTTACAAGTTGGACACGCCCTAGTGGTATATGGGCACGTTAAACTAGTTATCACCAAGCCTATATCCCCACCGTCACAAGTTCTACGATTCCGCATGGTAAAGCAAACAAGAAACCACGAGGAGCACCAACTAAACTAGAGCTCAAAAGGGTGAGTTACAAGTTGGACACGCCCTAGTGGTATATGGGCACGTTAAACTAGTTATCACCAAGCCTATATCCCCACCGTCACAAGTTCTACGATTCCGCATGGTAAAGCAAACAAGAAACCACGAGGAGCACCAACTAAACTAGAGCTCAAAAGGGTGAGTTACAAGTTGGACACGCCCTAGTGGTATATGGGCACGTTAAACTAGTTATCACCAAGCCTATATCCCCACCGTCACAAGTTCTACGATTCCGCATGGTAAAGCAAACAAGAAACCACGAGGAGCACCAACTAAACTAGAGCTCAAAAGGGTGAGTTACAAGTTGGACACGCCCTAGTGGTATATGGGCACGTTAAACTAGTTATCACCAAGCCTATATCCCCACCGTCACAAGTTCTACGATTCCGCATGGTAAAGCAAACAAGAAACCACGAGGAGCACCAACTAAACTAGAGCTCAAAAGGGTGAGTTACAAGTTGGACACGCCCTAGTGGTATATGGGCACGTTAAACTAGTTATCACCAAGCCTATATCCCCACCGTCACAAGTTCTACGATTCCGCATGGTAAAGCAAACAAGAAACCACGAGGAGCACCAACTAAACTAGAGCTCAAAAGGGTGAGTTACAAGTTGGACACGCCCTAGTGGTATATGGGCACGTTAAACTAGTTATCACCAAGCCTATATCCCCACCGTCACAAGTTCTACGATTCCGCATGGTAAAGCAAACAAGAAACCACGAGGAGCACCAACTAAACTAGAGCTCAAAAGGGTGAGTTACAAGTTGGACACGCCCTAGTGGTATATGGGCACGTTAAACTAGTTATCACCAAGCCTATATCCCCACCGTCACAAGTTCTACGATTCCGCATGGTAAAGCAAACAAGAAACCACGAGGAGCACCAACTAAACTAGAGCTCAAAAGGGTGAGTTACAAGTTGGACACGCCCTAGTGGTATATGGGCACGTTAAACTAGTTATCACCAAGCCTATATCCCCACCGTCACAAGTTCTACGATTCCGCATGGTAAAGCAAACAAGAAACCACGAGGAGCACCAACTAAACTAGAGCTCAAAAGGGTGAGTTACAAGTTGGACACGCCCTAGTGGTATATGGGCACGTTAAACTAGTTATCACCAAGCCTATATCCCCACCGTCACAAGTTCTACGATTCCGCATGGTAAAGCAAACAAGAAACCACGAGGAGCACCAACTAAACTAGAGCTCAAAAGGGTGAGTTACAAGTTGGACACGCCCTAGTGGTATATGGGCACGTTAAACTAGTTATCACCAAGCCTATATCCCCACCGTCACAAGTTCTACGATTCCGCATGGTAAAGCAAACAAGAAACCACGAGGAGCACCAACTAAACTAGAGCTCAAAAGGGTGAGTTACAAGTTGGACACGCCCTAGTGGTATATGGGCACGTTAAACTAGTTATCACCAAGCCTATATCCCCACCGTCACAAGTTCTACGATTCCGCATGGTAAAGCAAACAAGAAACCACGAGGAGCACCAACTAAACTAGAGCTCAAAAGGGTGAGTTACAAGTTGGACACGCCCTAGTGGTATATGGGCACGTTAAACTAGTTATCACCAAGCCTATATCCCCACCGTCACAAGTTCTACGATTCCGCATGGTAAAGCAAACAAGAAACCACGAGGAGCACCAACTAAACTAGAGCTCAAAAGGGTGAGTTACAAGTTGGACACGCCCTAGTGGTATATGGGCACGTTAAACTAGTTATCACCAAGCCTATATCCCCACCGTCACAAGTTCTACGATTCCGCATGGTAAAGCAAACAAGAAACCACGAGGAGCACCAACTAAACTAGAGCTCAAAAGGGTGAGTTACAAGTTGGACACGCCCTAGTGGTATATGGGCACGTTAAACTAGTTATCACCAAGCCTATATCCCCACCGTCACAAGTTCTACGATTCCGCATGGTAAAGCAAACAAGAAACCACGAGGAGCACCAACTAAACTAGAGCTCAAAAGGGTGAGTTACAAGTTGGACACGCCCTAGTGGTATATGGGCACGTTAAACTAGTTATCACCAAGCCTATATCCCCACCGTCACAAGTTCTACGATTCCGCATGGTAAAGCAAACAAGAAACCACGAGGAGCACCAACTAAACTAGAGCTCAAAAGGGTGAGTTACAAGTTGGACACGCCCTAGTGGTATATGGGCACGTTAAACTAGTTATCACCAAGCCTATATCCCCACCGTCACAAGTTCTACGATTCCGCATGGTAAAGCAAACAAGAAACCACGAGGAGCACCAACTAAACTAGAGCTCAAAAGGGTGAGTTACAAGTTGGACACGCCCTAGTGGTATATGGGCACGTTAAACTAGTTATCACCAAGCCTATATCCCCACCGTCACAAGTTCTACGATTCCGCATGGTAAAGCAAACAAGAAACCACGAGGAGCACCAACTAAACTAGAGCTCAAAAGGGTGAGTTACAAGTTGGACACGCCCTAGTGGTATATGGGCACGTTAAACTAGTTATCACCAAGCCTATATCCCCACCGTCACAAGTTCTACGATTCCGCATGGTAAAGCAAACAAGAAACCACGAGGAGCACCAACTAAACTAGAGCTCAAAAGGGTGAGTTACAAGTTGGACACGCCCTAGTGGTATATGGGCACGTTAAACTAGTTATCACCAAGCCTATATCCCCACCGTCACAAGTTCTACGATTCCGCATGGTAAAGCAAACAAGAAACCACGAGGAGCACCAACTAAACTAGAGCTCAAAAGGGTGAGTTACAAGTTGGACACGCCCTAGTGGTATATGGGCACGTTAAACTAGTTATCACCAAGCCTATATCCCCACCGTCACAAGTTCTACGATTCCGCATGGTAAAGCAAACAAGAAACCACGAGGAGCACCAACTAAACTAGAGCTCAAAAGGGTGAGTTACAAGTTGGACACGCCCTAGTGGTATATGGGCACGTTAAACTAGTTATCACCAAGCCTATATCCCCACCGTCACAAGTTCTACGATTCCGCATGGTAAAGCAAACAAGAAACCACGAGGAGCACCAACTAAACTAGAGCTCAAAAGGGTGAGTTACAAGTTGGACACGCCCTAGTGGTATATGGGCACGTTAAACTAGTTATCACCAAGCCTATATCCCCACCGTCACAAGTTCTACGATTCCGCATGGTAAAGCAAACAAGAAACCACGAGGAGCACCAACTAAACTAGAGCTCAAAAGGGTGAGTTACAAGTTGGACACGCCCTAGTGGTATATGGGCACGTTAAACTAGTTATCACCAAGCCTATATCCCCACCGTCACAAGTTCTACGATTCCGCATGGTAAAGCAAACAAGAAACCACGAGGAGCACCAACTAAACTAGAGCTCAAAAGGGTGAGTTACAAGTTGGACACGCCCTAGTGGTATATGGGCACGTTAAACTAGTTATCACCAAGCCTATATCCCCACCGTCACAAGTTCTACGATTCCGCATGGTAAAGCAAACAAGAAACCACGAGGAGCACCAACTAAACTAGAGCTCAAAAGGGTGAGTTACAAGTTGGACACGCCCTAGTGGTATATGGGCACGTTAAACTAGTTATCACCAAGCCTATATCCCCACCGTCACAAGTTCTACGATTCCGCATGGTAAAGCAAACAAGAAACCACGAGGAGCACCAACTAAACTAGAGCTCAAAAGGGTGAGTTACAAGTTGGACACGCCCTAGTGGTATATGGGCACGTTAAACTAGTTATCACCAAGCCTATATCCCCACCGTCACAAGTTCTACGATTCCGCATGGTAAAGCAAACAAGAAACCACGAGGAGCACCAACTAAACTAGAGCTCAAAAGGGTGAGTTACAAGTTGGACACGCCCTAGTGGTATATGGGCACGTTAAACTAGTTATCACCAAGCCTATATCCCCACCGTCACAAGTTCTACGATTCCGCATGGTAAAGCAAACAAGAAACCACGAGGAGCACCAACTAAACTAGAGCTCAAAAGGGTGAGTTACAAGTTGGACACGCCCTAGTGGTATATGGGCACGTTAAACTAGTTATCACCAAGCCTATATCCCCACCGTCACAAGTTCTACGATTCCGCATGGTAAAGCAAACAAGAAACCACGAGGAGCACCAACTAAACTAGAGCTCAAAAGGGTGAGTTACAAGTTGGACACGCCCTAGTGGTATATGGGCACGTTAAACTAGTTATCACCAAGCCTATATCCCCACCGTCACAAGTTCTACGATTCCGCATGGTAAAGCAAACAAGAAACCACGAGGAGCACCAACTAAACTAGAGCTCAAAAGGGTGAGTTACAAGTTGGACACGCCCTAGTGGTATATGGGCACGTTAAACTAGTTATCACCAAGCCTATATCCCCACCGTCACAAGTTCTACGATTCCGCATGGTAAAGCAAACAAGAAACCACGAGGAGCACCAACTAAACTAGAGCTCAAAAGGGTGAGTTACAAGTTGGACACGCCCTAGTGGTATATGGGCACGTTAAACTAGTTATCACCAAGCCTATATCCCCACCGTCACAAGTTCTACGATTCCGCATGGTAAAGCAAACAAGAAACCACGAGGAGCACCAACTAAACTAGAGCTCAAAAGGGTGAGTTACAAGTTGGACACGCCCTAGTGGTATATGGGCACGTTAAACTAGTTATCACCAAGCCTATATCCCCACCGTCACAAGTTCTACGATTCCGCATGGTAAAGCAAACAAGAAACCACGAGGAGCACCAACTAAACTAGAGCTCAAAAGGGTGAGTTACAAGTTGGACACGCCCTAGTGGTATATGGGCACGTTAAACTAGTTATCACCAAGCCTATATCCCCACCGTCACAAGTTCTACGATTCCGCATGGTAAAGCAAACAAGAAACCACGAGGAGCACCAACTAAACTAGAGCTCAAAAGGGTGAGTTACAAGTTGGACACGCCCTAGTGGTATATGGGCACGTTAAACTAGTTATCACCAAGCCTATATCCCCACCGTCACAAGTTCTACGATTCCGCATGGTAAAGCAAACAAGAAACCACGAGGAGCACCAACTAAACTAGAGCTCAAAAGGGTGAGTTACAAGTTGGACACGCCCTAGTGGTATATGGGCACGTTAAACTAGTTATCACCAAGCCTATATCCCCACCGTCACAAGTTCTACGATTCCGCATGGTAAAGCAAACAAGAAACCACGAGGAGCACCAACTAAACTAGAGCTCAAAAGGGTGAGTTACAAGTTGGACACGCCCTAGTGGTATATGGGCACGTTAAACTAGTTATCACCAAGCCTATATCCCCACCGTCACAAGTTCTACGATTCCGCATGGTAAAGCAAACAAGAAACCACGAGGAGCACCAACTAAACTAGAGCTCAAAAGGGTGAGTTACAAGTTGGACACGCCCTAGTGGTATATGGGCACGTTAAACTAGTTATCACCAAGCCTATATCCCCACCGTCACAAGTTCTACGATTCCGCATGGTAAAGCAAACAAGAAACCACGAGGAGCACCAACTAAACTAGAGCTCAAAAGGGTGAGTTACAAGTTGGACACGCCCTAGTGGTATATGGGCACGTTAAACTAGTTATCACCAAGCCTATATCCCCACCGTCACAAGTTCTACGATTCCGCATGGTAAAGCAAACAAGAAACCACGAGGAGCACCAACTAAACTAGAGCTCAAAAGGGTGAGTTACAAGTTGGACACGCCCTAGTGGTATATGGGCACGTTAAACTAGTTATCACCAAGCCTATATCCCCACCGTCACAAGTTCTACGATTCCGCATGGTAAAGCAAACAAGAAACCACGAGGAGCACCAACTAAACTAGAGCTCAAAAGGGTGAGTTACAAGTTGGACACGCCCTAGTGGTATATGGGCACGTTAAACTAGTTATCACCAAGCCTATATCCCCACCGTCACAAGTTCTACGATTCCGCATGGTAAAGCAAACAAGAAACCACGAGGAGCACCAACTAAACTAGAGCTCAAAAGGGTGAGTTACAAGTTGGACACGCCCTAGTGGTATATGGGCACGTTAAACTAGTTATCACCAAGCCTATATCCCCACCGTCACAAGTTCTACGATTCCGCATGGTAAAGCAAACAAGAAACCACGAGGAGCACCAACTAAACTAGAGCTCAAAAGGGTGAGTTACAAGTTGGACACGCCCTAGTGGTATATGGGCACGTTAAACTAGTTATCACCAAGCCTATATCCCCACCGTCACAAGTTCTACGATTCCGCATGGTAAAGCAAACAAGAAACCACGAGGAGCACCAACTAAACTAGAGCTCAAAAGGGTGAGTTACAAGTTGGACACGCCCTAGTGGTATATGGGCACGTTAAACTAGTTATCACCAAGCCTATATCCCCACCGTCACAAGTTCTACGATTCCGCATGGTAAAGCAAACAAGAAACCACGAGGAGCACCAACTAAACTAGAGCTCAAAAGGGTGAGTTACAAGTTGGACACGCCCTAGTGGTATATGGGCACGTTAAACTAGTTATCACCAAGCCTATATCCCCACCGTCACAAGTTCTACGATTCCGCATGGTAAAGCAAACAAGAAACCACGAGGAGCACCAACTAAACTAGAGCTCAAAAGGGTGAGTTACAAGTTGGACACGCCCTAGTGGTATATGGGCACGTTAAACTAGTTATCACCAAGCCTATATCCCCACCGTCACAAGTTCTACGATTCCGCATGGTAAAGCAAACAAGAAACCACGAGGAGCACCAACTAAACTAGAGCTCAAAAGGGTGAGTTACAAGTTGGACACGCCCTAGTGGTATATGGGCACGTTAAACTAGTTATCACCAAGCCTATATCCCCACCGTCACAAGTTCTACGATTCCGCATGGTAAAGCAAACAAGAAACCACGAGGAGCACCAACTAAACTAGAGCTCAAAAGGGTGAGTTACAAGTTGGACACGCCCTAGTGGTATATGGGCACGTTAAACTAGTTATCACCAAGCCTATATCCCCACCGTCACAAGTTCTACGATTCCGCATGGTAAAGCAAACAAGAAACCACGAGGAGCACCAACTAAACTAGAGCTCAAAAGGGTGAGTTACAAGTTGGACACGCCCTAGTGGTATATGGGCACGTTAAACTAGTTATCACCAAGCCTATATCCCCACCGTCACAAGTTCTACGATTCCGCATGGTAAAGCAAACAAGAAACCACGAGGAGCACCAACTAAACTAGAGCTCAAAAGGGTGAGTTACAAGTTGGACACGCCCTAGTGGTATATGGGCACGTTAAACTAGTTATCACCAAGCCTATATCCCCACCGTCACAAGTTCTACGATTCCGCATGGTAAAGCAAACAAGAAACCACGAGGAGCACCAACTAAACTAGAGCTCAAAAGGGTGAGTTACAAGTTGGACACGCCCTAGTGGTATATGGGCACGTTAAACTAGTTATCACCAAGCCTATATCCCCACCGTCACAAGTTCTACGATTCCGCATGGTAAAGCAAACAAGAAACCACGAGGAGCACCAACTAAACTAGAGCTCAAAAGGGTGAGTTACAAGTTGGACACGCCCTAGTGGTATATGGGCACGTTAAACTAGTTATCACCAAGCCTATATCCCCACCGTCACAAGTTCTACGATTCCGCATGGTAAAGCAAACAAGAAACCACGAGGAGCACCAACTAAACTAGAGCTCAAAAGGGTGAGTTACAAGTTGGACACGCCCTAGTGGTATATGGGCACGTTAAACTAGTTATCACCAAGCCTATATCCCCACCGTCACAAGTTCTACGATTCCGCATGGTAAAGCAAACAAGAAACCACGAGGAGCACCAACTAAACTAGAGCTCAAAAGGGTGAGTTACAAGTTGGACACGCCCTAGTGGTATATGGGCACGTTAAACTAGTTATCACCAAGCCTATATCCCCACCGTCACAAGTTCTACGATTCCGCATGGTAAAGCAAACAAGAAACCACGAGGAGCACCAACTAAACTAGAGCTCAAAAGGGTGAGTTACAAGTTGGACACGCCCTAGTGGTATATGGGCACGTTAAACTAGTTATCACCAAGCCTATATCCCCACCGTCACAAGTTCTACGATTCCGCATGGTAAAGCAAACAAGAAACCACGAGGAGCACCAACTAAACTAGAGCTCAAAAGGGTGAGTTACAAGTTGGACACGCCCTAGTGGTATATGGGCACGTTAAACTAGTTATCACCAAGCCTATATCCCCACCGTCACAAGTTCTACGATTCCGCATGGTAAAGCAAACAAGAAACCACGAGGAGCACCAACTAAACTAGAGCTCAAAAGGGTGAGTTACAAGTTGGACACGCCCTAGTGGTATATGGGCACGTTAAACTAGTTATCACCAAGCCTATATCCCCACCGTCACAAGTTCTACGATTCCGCATGGTAAAGCAAACAAGAAACCACGAGGAGCACCAACTAAACTAGAGCTCAAAAGGGTGAGTTACAAGTTGGACACGCCCTAGTGGTATATGGGCACGTTAAACTAGTTATCACCAAGCCTATATCCCCACCGTCACAAGTTCTACGATTCCGCATGGTAAAGCAAACAAGAAACCACGAGGAGCACCAACTAAACTAGAGCTCAAAAGGGTGAGTTACAAGTTGGACACGCCCTAGTGGTATATGGGCACGTTAAACTAGTTATCACCAAGCCTATATCCCCACCGTCACAAGTTCTACGATTCCGCATGGTAAAGCAAACAAGAAACCACGAGGAGCACCAACTAAACTAGAGCTCAAAAGGGTGAGTTACAAGTTGGACACGCCCTAGTGGTATATGGGCACGTTAAACTAGTTATCACCAAGCCTATATCCCCACCGTCACAAGTTCTACGATTCCGCATGGTAAAGCAAACAAGAAACCACGAGGAGCACCAACTAAACTAGAGCTCAAAAGGGTGAGTTACAAGTTGGACACGCCCTAGTGGTATATGGGCACGTTAAACTAGTTATCACCAAGCCTATATCCCCACCGTCACAAGTTCTACGATTCCGCATGGTAAAGCAAACAAGAAACCACGAGGAGCACCAACTAAACTAGAGCTCAAAAGGGTGAGTTACAAGTTGGACACGCCCTAGTGGTATATGGGCACGTTAAACTAGTTATCACCAAGCCTATATCCCCACCGTCACAAGTTCTACGATTCCGCATGGTAAAGCAAACAAGAAACCACGAGGAGCACCAACTAAACTAGAGCTCAAAAGGGTGAGTTACAAGTTGGACACGCCCTAGTGGTATATGGGCACGTTAAACTAGTTATCACCAAGCCTATATCCCCACCGTCACAAGTTCTACGATTCCGCATGGTAAAGCAAACAAGAAACCACGAGGAGCACCAACTAAACTAGAGCTCAAAAGGGTGAGTTACAAGTTGGACACGCCCTAGTGGTATATGGGCACGTTAAACTAGTTATCACCAAGCCTATATCCCCACCGTCACAAGTTCTACGATTCCGCATGGTAAAGCAAACAAGAAACCACGAGGAGCACCAACTAAACTAGAGCTCAAAAGGGTGAGTTACAAGTTGGACACGCCCTAGTGGTATATGGGCACGTTAAACTAGTTATCACCAAGCCTATATCCCCACCGTCACAAGTTCTACGATTCCGCATGGTAAAGCAAACAAGAAACCACGAGGAGCACCAACTAAACTAGAGCTCAAAAGGGTGAGTTACAAGTTGGACACGCCCTAGTGGTATATGGGCACGTTAAACTAGTTATCACCAAGCCTATATCCCCACCGTCACAAGTTCTACGATTCCGCATGGTAAAGCAAACAAGAAACCACGAGGAGCACCAACTAAACTAGAGCTCAAAAGGGTGAGTTACAAGTTGGACACGCCCTAGTGGTATATGGGCACGTTAAACTAGTTATCACCAAGCCTATATCCCCACCGTCACAAGTTCTACGATTCCGCATGGTAAAGCAAACAAGAAACCACGAGGAGCACCAACTAAACTAGAGCTCAAAAGGGTGAGTTACAAGTTGGACACGCCCTAGTGGTATATGGGCACGTTAAACTAGTTATCACCAAGCCTATATCCCCACCGTCACAAGTTCTACGATTCCGCATGGTAAAGCAAACAAGAAACCACGAGGAGCACCAACTAAACTAGAGCTCAAAAGGGTGAGTTACAAGTTGGACACGCCCTAGTGGTATATGGGCACGTTAAACTAGTTATCACCAAGCCTATATCCCCACCGTCACAAGTTCTACGATTCCGCATGGTAAAGCAAACAAGAAACCACGAGGAGCACCAACTAAACTAGAGCTCAAAAGGGTGAGTTACAAGTTGGACACGCCCTAGTGGTATATGGGCACGTTAAACTAGTTATCACCAAGCCTATATCCCCACCGTCACAAGTTCTACGATTCCGCATGGTAAAGCAAACAAGAAACCACGAGGAGCACCAACTAAACTAGAGCTCAAAAGGGTGAGTTACAAGTTGGACACGCCCTAGTGGTATATGGGCACGTTAAACTAGTTATCACCAAGCCTATATCCCCACCGTCACAAGTTCTACGATTCCGCATGGTAAAGCAAACAAGAAACCACGAGGAGCACCAACTAAACTAGAGCTCAAAAGGGTGAGTTACAAGTTGGACACGCCCTAGTGGTATATGGGCACGTTAAACTAGTTATCACCAAGCCTATATCCCCACCGTCACAAGTTCTACGATTCCGCATGGTAAAGCAAACAAGAAACCACGAGGAGCACCAACTAAACTAGAGCTCAAAAGGGTGAGTTACAAGTTGGACACGCCCTAGTGGTATATGGGCACGTTAAACTAGTTATCACCAAGCCTATATCCCCACCGTCACAAGTTCTACGATTCCGCATGGTAAAGCAAACAAGAAACCACGAGGAGCACCAACTAAACTAGAGCTCAAAAGGGTGAGTTACAAGTTGGACACGCCCTAGTGGTATATGGGCACGTTAAACTAGTTATCACCAAGCCTATATCCCCACCGTCACAAGTTCTACGATTCCGCATGGTAAAGCAAACAAGAAACCACGAGGAGCACCAACTAAACTAGAGCTCAAAAGGGTGAGTTACAAGTTGGACACGCCCTAGTGGTATATGGGCACGTTAAACTAGTTATCACCAAGCCTATATCCCCACCGTCACAAGTTCTACGATTCCGCATGGTAAAGCAAACAAGAAACCACGAGGAGCACCAACTAAACTAGAGCTCAAAAGGGTGAGTTACAAGTTGGACACGCCCTAGTGGTATATGGGCACGTTAAACTAGTTATCACCAAGCCTATATCCCCACCGTCACAAGTTCTACGCACCAACTAAACTATTCCGCAGTGGTATATGGGCACGTTAAACTAGTTATCACCAAGCCTATATCCCCACCGTCACAAGTTCTACGATTCCGCATGGTAAAGCAAACAAGAAACCACGAGGAGCACCAACTAAACTAGAGCTCAAAAGGGTGAGTTACAAGTTGGACACGCCCTAGTGGTATATGGGCACGTTAAACTAGTTATCACCAAGCCTATATCCCCACCGTCACAAGTTCTACGATTCCGCATGGTAAAGCAAACAAGAAACCACGAGGAGCACCAACTAAACTAGAGCTCAAAAGGGTGAGTTACAAGTTGGACACGCCCTAGTGGTATATGGGCACGTTAAACTAGTTATCACCAAGCCTATATCCCCACCGTCACAAGTTCTACGATTCCGCATGGTAAAGCAAACAAGAAACCACGAGGAGCACCAACTAAACTAGAGCTCAAAAGGGTGAGTTACAAGTTGGACACGCCCTAGTGGTATATGGGCACGTTAAACTAGTTATCACCAAGCCTATATCCCCACCGTCACAAGTTCTACGATTCCGCATGGTAAAGCAAACAAGAAACCACGAGGAGCACCAACTAAACTAGAGCTCAAAAGGGTGAGTTACAAGTTGGACACGCCCTAGTGGTATATGGGCACGTTAAACTAGTTATCACCAAGCCTATATCCCCACCGTCACAAGTTCTACGATTCCGCATGGTAAAGCAAACAAGAAACCACGAGGAGCACCAACTAAACTAGAGCTCAAAAGGGTGAGTTACAAGTTGGACACGCCCTAGTGGTATATGGGCACGTTAAACTAGTTATCACCAAGCCTATATCCCCACCGTCACAAGTTCTACGATTCCGCATGGTAAAGCAAACAAGAAACCACGAGGAGCACCAACTAAACTAGAGCTCAAAAGGGTGAGTTACAAGTTGGACACGCCCTAGTGGTATATGGGCACGTTAAACTAGTTATCACCAAGCCTATATCCCCACCGTCACAAGTTCTACGATTCCGCATGGTAAAGCAAACAAGAAACCACGAGGAGCACCAACTAAACTAGAGCTCAAAAGGGTGAGTTACAAGTTGGACACGCCCTAGTGGTATATGGGCACGTTAAACTAGTTATCACCAAGCCTATATCCCCACCGTCACAAGTTCTACGATTCCGCATGGTAAAGCAAACAAGAAACCACGAGGAGCACCAACTAAACTAGAGCTCAAAAGGGTGAGTTACAAGTTGGACACGCCCTAGTGGTATATGGGCACGTTAAACTAGTTATCACCAAGCCTATATCCCCACCGTCACAAGTTCTACGATTCCGCATGGTAAAGCAAACAAGAAACCACGAGGAGCACCAACTAAACTAGAGCTCAAAAGGGTGAGTTACAAGTTGGACACGCCCTAGTGGTATATGGGCACGTTAAACTAGTTATCACCAAGCCTATATCCCCACCGTCACAAGTTCTACGATTCCGCATGGTAAAGCAAACAAGAAACCACGAGGAGCACCAACTAAACTAGAGCTCAAAAGGGTGAGTTACAAGTTGGACACGCCCTAGTGGTATATGGGCACGTTAAACTAGTTATCACCAAGCCTATATCCCCACCGTCACAAGTTCTACGATTCCGCATGGTAAAGCAAACAAGAAACCACGAGGAGCACCAACTAAACTAGAGCTCAAAAGGGTGAGTTACAAGTTGGACACGCCCTAGTGGTATATGGGCACGTTAAACTAGTTATCACCAAGCCTATATCCCCACCGTCACAAGTTCTACGATTCCGCATGGTAAAGCAAACAAGAAACCACGAGGAGCACCAACTAAACTAGAGCTCAAAAGGGTGAGTTACAAGTTGGACACGCCCTAGTGGTATATGGGCACGTTAAACTAGTTATCACCAAGCCTATATCCCCACCGTCACAAGTTCTACGATTCCGCATGGTAAAGCAAACAAGAAACCACGAGGAGCACCAACTAAACTAGAGCTCAAAAGGGTGAGTTACAAGTTGGACACGCCCTAGTGGTATATGGGCACGTTAAACTAGTTATCACCAAGCCTATATCCCCACCGTCACAAGTTCTACGATTCCGCATGGTAAAGCAAACAAGAAACCACGAGGAGCACCAACTAAACTAGAGCTCAAAAGGGTGAGTTACAAGTTGGACACGCCCTAGTGGTATATGGGCACGTTAAACTAGTTATCACCAAGCCTATATCCCCACCGTCACAAGTTCTACGATTCCGCATGGTAAAGCAAACAAGAAACCACGAGGAGCACCAACTAAACTAGAGCTCAAAAGGGTGAGTTACAAGTTGGACACGCCCTAGTGGTATATGGGCACGTTAAACTAGTTATCACCAAGCCTATATCCCCACCGTCACAAGTTCTACGATTCCGCATGGTAAAGCAAACAAGAAACCACGAGGAGCACCAACTAAACTAGAGCTCAAAAGGGTGAGTTACAAGTTGGACACGCCCTAGTGGTATATGGGCACGTTAAACTAGTTATCACCAAGCCTATATCCCCACCGTCACAAGTTCTACGATTCCGCATGGTAAAGCAAACAAGAAACCACGAGGAGCACCAACTAAACTAGAGCTCAAAAGGGTGAGTTACAAGTTGGACACGCCCTAGTGGTATATGGGCACGTTAAACTAGTTATCACCAAGCCTATATCCCCACCGTCACAAGTTCTACGATTCCGCATGGTAAAGCAAACAAGAAACCACGAGGAGCACCAACTAAACTAGAGCTCAAAAGGGTGAGTTACAAGTTGGACACGCCCTAGTGGTATATGGGCACGTTAAACTAGTTATCACCAAGCCTATATCCCCACCGTCACAAGTTCTACGATTCCGCATGGTAAAGCAAACAAGAAACCACGAGGAGCACCAACTAAACTAGAGCTCAAAAGGGTGAGTTACAAGTTGGACACGCCCTAGTGGTATATGGGCACGTTAAACTAGTTATCACCAAGCCTATATCCCCACCGTCACAAGTTCTACGATTCCGCATGGTAAAGCAAACAAGAAACCACGAGGAGCACCAACTAAACTAGAGCTCAAAAGGGTGAGTTACAAGTTGGACACGCCCTAGTGGTATATGGGCACGTTAAACTAGTTATCACCAAGCCTATATCCCCACCGTCACAAGTTCTACGATTCCGCATGGTAAAGCAAACAAGAAACCACGAGGAGCACCAACTAAACTAGAGCTCAAAAGGGTGAGTTACAAGTTGGCACACCAAGCCTATATCCCCACCGTCACAAGTTCTACGATTCCGCATGGTAAAGCAAACAAGAAACCACGAGGAGCACCAACTAAACTAGAGCTCAAAAGGGTGTAGTTACAATGGGACACGCCCTAGTGGTATATGGGCACGTTAAACTAGTTATCACCAAGCCTATATCCCCACCGTCACAAGTTCTACGATTCCGCATGGTAAAGCAAACAAGAAACCACGAGGAGCACCAACTAAACTAGAGCTCAAAAGGGTGAGTTACAAGTTGGACACGCCCTAGTGGTATATGGGCACGTTAAACTAGTTATCACCAAGCCTATATCCCCACCGTCACAAGTTCTACGATTCCGCATGGTAAAGCAAACAAGAAACCACGAGGAGCACCAACTAAACTAGAGCTCAAAAGGGTGAGTTACAAGTTGGACACGCCCTAGTGGTATATGGGCACGTTAAACTAGTTATCACCAAGCCTATATCCCCACCGTCACAAGTTCTACGATTCCGCATGGTAAAGCAAACAAGAAACCACGAGGAGCACCAACTAAACTAGAGCTCAAAAGGGTGAGTTACAAGTTGGACACGCCCTAGTGGTATATGGGCACGTTAAACTAGTTATCACCAAGCCTATATCCCCACCGTCACAAGTTCTACGATTCCGCATGGTAAAGCAAACAAGAAACCACGAGGAGCACCAACTAAACTAGAGCTCAAAAGGGTGAGTTACAAGTTGGACACGCCCTAGTGGTATATGGGCACGTTAAACTAGTTATCACCAAGCCTATATCCCCACCGTCACAAGTTCTACGATTCCGCATGGTAAAGCAAACAAGAAACCACGAGGAGCACCAACTAAACTAGAGCTCAAAAGGGTGAGTTACAAGTTGGACACGCCCTAGTGGTATATGGGCACGTTAAACTAGTTATCACCAAGCC
Organism: Gigantopelta aegis; assembly: GCF_016097555.1. NCBI lineage: Eukaryota > Metazoa > Mollusca > Gastropoda > Neomphalida > Peltospiridae > Gigantopelta > Gigantopelta aegis. The sequence continues at coordinate 22,682 of NW_024535226.1, forward strand.
TATATCCCCACCGTCACAAGTTCTACGATTCCGCATGGTAAAGCAAACAAGAAACCACGAGGAGCACCAACTAAACTAGAGCTCAAAAGGGTGAGTTACAAGTTGGACACGCCCTAGTGGTATATGGGCACGTTAAACTAGTTATCACCAAGCCTATATCCCCACCGTCACAAGTTCTACGATTCCGCATGGTAAAGCAAACAAGAAACCACGAGGAGCACCAACTAAACTAGAGCTCAAAAGGGTGAGTTACAAGTTGGACACGCCCTAGTGGTATATGGGCACGTTAAACTAGTTATCACCAAGCCTATATCCCCACCGTCACAAGTTCTACGATTCCGCATGGTAAAGCAAACAAGAAACCACGAGGAGCACCAACTAAACTAGAGCTCAAAAGGGTGAGTTACAAGTTGGACACGCCCTAGTGGTATATGGGCACGTTAAACTAGTTATCACCAAGCCTATATCCCCACCGTCACAAGTTCTACGATTCCGCATGGTAAAGCAAACAAGAAACCACGAGGAGCACCAACTAAACTAGAGCTCAAAAGGGTGAGTTACAAGTTGGACACGCCCTAGTGGTATATGGGCACGTTAAACTAGTTATCACCAAGCCTATATCCCCACCGTCACAAGTTCTACGATTCCGCATGGTAAAGCAAACAAGAAACCACGAGGAGCACCAACTAAACTAGAGCTCAAAAGGGTGAGTTACAAGTTGGACACGCCCTAGTGGTATATGGGCACGTTAAACTAGTTATCACCAAGCCTATATCCCCACCGTCACAAGTTCTACGATTCCGCATGGTAAAGCAAACAAGAAACCACGAGGAGCACCAACTAAACTAGAGCTCAAAAGGGTGAGTTACAAGTTGGACACGCCCTAGTGGT
>NW_024535227.1:0-13465 GCF_016097555.1 Gigantopelta aegis
TGCCAGGATTGGACCGAGCTTCGGTTGGATACGACCGGGGTGTGGATGATGGGACGTCGGAAGTTAGCAGCTTCTTTGGGGCCATAGGGCGTAGGCGGTTTTGGCGTTAGGTTTAGTGAATGAATGCCCCCCCCCCCCCCCCCCCCCCCCCCCGGCACCCGTCTGGTCACACCAAGGTTCCGGATATGATTGGCATATCTCCTTAACCTATCCAACCGAAACTTTCCAGTCATCATGCTCGAACCTTAATTGATAGACAGTCCAGATAGATGTGTGTCCAGTCAGTGTGCTCGAACCTTAATTGGCATACAGTCCAGATATATGTTTGTCCAGTCAGCATGCTCGAACCTTAATTGACAGATAGTCCAGATAGATGTGTGTCCAGTCAGCATGTTCGAACCTTAATTGACAGACAGTCTTGTATATTATAACTACATGTAGAGGCTCTATTGTTCTGAGTTGACCTTTGACCCCACTTGAAATACACCATATCAGTCACCATAGGCTAACCAGCAGAACAGATACGGGTTTTCTGCTTCGTCATACATAAAGTGCAGTTATTGTCGTAACCAAATTGTTGTAGATGCTGTAGAACAGATACAAGTTTTCTGTTTCGTCATATATAAAATGCAGCTATCGTCGCAACCAAATTGTTGTAGATGTTGTAGAACAAATACGGGTTTTCTGCTTCGTCATATATAAAATACAGTTATTGTCGCAACCAAATTGTTGTAGATGTTGTAGAACAAATACGGGTTTTCTGCTTCGTCATATATAAAATACAGTTATTGTCGCAACCAAATTGTTGTAGATGTTGTGGAACAGATACGGGTTTTCTGCTTCGTCATATATAAAATACAGTTATTGTCGCAACGAAATTGTTGTAGATGTTGTGGAACAGATACGGGTTTTCTGCTTCGTCATATATAAAATACAGTTATTGTCGCAACCAAATTGTTGTAGATGTTGTAAAACAAATACGGGTTTTTTGCTTCGTCATATATAAAATACAGTTATTGTCGCAACGAAATTGTTGTAGATGTTGTGGAACAGATACGGGTTTTCTGCTTCGTCATATATAAAATACAGTTATTGTCGCAACCAAATTGTTGTAGATGTTGTAAAACAAATACGGGTTTTTTGCTTCGTCATATATAAAATACAGTTATTGTCGCAACCAAATTGTTGTAGATGTTGTGGAACAGATACGGGTTTTCTGCTTCGTCATATATAAAATACAGTTATTGTCGCAACCAAATTGTTGTAGATGTTGTGGAACAAATACGGGTTTTTCTTCGTCGTCATACATATGAGTATACACATGTTATATACTGTTATTGTCTTTGTCACCCGACAAAAGTCCCGATACTTGGGCAGTATAGCAGCACAATATACAGCAGCTACGGGTTCAGTGGGAAGCTGGGGGAGGGGGTGAGTGTTACTAGTGTTATGACCCCGTTTGGACCTCACAGGTTGAGTTGCACACGCGAAGGCAGGCATTTATGCAGGGGTGTAACTGGGGTGGGGGGATGTCGGGTCTGTGAAAAAATAAAATGTAAGCCATATAGTATATAACGGCAAAAATAATTACTACGTCAATTATGTTTATCTTAAGATGAACGCTGTTTATTAGGTATTGGTACAGATGCGGTACTTTATCGCTGCTATGATAAATGTCACACAATTTATATAACCAATATAGCGATTGACACCCACTCCCCGCCCCCGCACACACCCCCTGTCCAGACGTCTGGATCATTCACTGTAAAATACACAGAACATATTGCTATAATTTAGTTTGACAGAGAATACACTGAACGCAAAAAGAAACTACACATATCTTATTGTCGCAATTAAATTGTTTTAGATGTTATTTTGCAAGTCTTTTCGCATTGCACTGCACGATTGCAAATAGTGGAGAATTTAGTGAAAACAACCACACCCCACCCTCACCCTTGTTAGTAAAGATTGAAATTGATATTTTTAAATACTATTATATATTACTAATAAATTGATATAGTTTTTATTTAGTAACAATTGTGTATAATGCATTAAGTTTGAAGCCTGTGTAAGGTGTAACAAAGACTGCAATGTTCAGCAAAAAATTAGTGTTCCTAATAAAATCATTATTTAAATATTTTAAGTGTCACATGACCCTCTACCACCACTATCCATTGTCTTTCAGGTCTTATTGGCATATTACCTGGATGTTTTGATCCACCACTTATATAACACTACTCCTATTTTAAAATGTTAACATTATCAGCAATGGCAACTGATTAGGTCAAACAGAACCTTCACACGACATGGCATATGATACGATTGACGTGAATCACTATCTTCTATTTGCTATCAGTACTTCTATTAACTTACTTTCGTTCTTATATCCAATTAAGGTTCAAGCACGCTGTTATGGGCACATACCTCAGCTATCTGAGCTGTCTGTCAAGGACAGTGGGTTAGTGGTTAGTTGTTAGTGGTTAGTGGGAGAAAAGAGTGTGTAGTGGTCTTACACCTAACCATTGAGTCTTTAAAACTTGCTCTAGGATGGAGCTGGTACCGGGCTGCGAACCATGTACCTACCAGCCATATATCCGGTGGGTTATCCAAAGTACCGCCTAGGCCGGTGTTCTATTCGGTGATGACGTGTATATTTATAGCCGTTATGTGTTATCTCACCTGAAATAAAATTCTCATTAACTGTCAGTGTAAACGTGACCTACCGTGTCACGAGGAATGTGTAGATAAACGGGTTTTACAATGGTGGTGCACTCTTTGGCCTAGTTCATTGAGATAAATAAAACATCGAGAGCAAACGCCGATGTTTATCCTGAAAACGCAATCTGCCTTGAGCAAAAAGGTGGCCATTTCAGGGGCGTAGGCTGGGGAGGGGGTCGGAAACACACACACCCTCCCCCCGCTGAAGCAAATGTCCGGCTTGAGAACTAAAACATACAGGTTTATGCATATGGAGTTTCTGGTGGTACAAAATCAAAATGGAAAAAAGGGTCCACTTGGTTCATATTCGACCCCCCCCCCCCCCTCCCGATCCAGATCACGCTACGCCCCTGCGTTTACTTGAAACGAAATTGCTGTCAAAATAACGATAAGGTTTGTTTTGTTTAACGACAACACAAAAGCAAATTGATTTATTATTATTCATCTATCGGATGTTAAACATTTGACACATAGCCTTAGAGAGGAAAAATAAAGAAACGTTTTATTTAACGACGCACTCAACACATTTTATTTACGGTTATATGGCGTCAGACATATGGTTAAGGACCACACGTGCTTCCCACAGGCAGGATAGCACAAACCATGGCCTTTGTTGAACCAGTTATGGATCACTGGTCGGTGCAAGTGGTTTACACCTACCCATTGAGCCTTCCTTAGAGAGGAAGCCAGCTATATATTTCCATTAGTAGTATCACAGTCTCAAGTTGGTAATGGAGGTTCTTGTATTTTCTTTTCCAAACATGAAACATGATTAACAAGTTAACAACATGGTGATACAGATAACATACAAGTCAGAGCTCTTGGGTGAATGACACACATGTCTCCCGATAGAGTTGCCATTGCTTATGTCACAAAACTGTCTTTCGGATCTTCCAGTAGAGTATGTGCTTTGTGGGAGAATTTCAAGGCATGTGAACAGTATCTGTTCTCCCCAAGTCTGTCTTTCATGAGTAGATTATCCTTATTTATAAGGCACATACTAAACACGTATACATGGAATATGCAGTTGTCAAGGTGTACTCGTTCAGACGCCTGCAATACCCGTGGCAACAATTAAATTGCATTGTATCAGATTGCTCGTTGCATGTTTAATTAGGTCTTGACACTAATTGGTTTGATTGGCAAGTCACTCAGTGGAAACATTGGCAGACGTCAGATTACCAATTAACTAATTCTAATTAATGCACTTGTAAAAATAAAAATATAATCCGTATTGTTATAAAGTTGAAGTTTAGCACTGTGACAGTTGCAAAGAATCTTTTATATGCACCATCGCACAGACAAGATAGAACATACAACGGTTTTAGGGGGGGTATAAGGGGCCATCCTGGTTGAAGTAAAAACAAAATCGCAACATTTATTTTACAAAATCGCCACATACCGAATTTTGTAGCCACATTGAGGTTACAGTGCCCCAAATCAAATACCATTGCCGTTAATGTCAACGTACCATTTCAAGCATATTCGTTTGAAAACGATTACTTTTTTAAGATATCAATTAATAATGGGGTTTTTTTTATATATAAAATGTGTGGTTCCACGAACGGGTCAACAATAATTAGGTATGGTAGGTCGAATGGAAACTATTACTTTTTAATACATGCATATCAATTACTAATATATATTGTTCCAGGACTGGGTCTAGAAAAATTAGGTAGAGTAGGTCGAAATGTTTTTCGATTACATTCACTCTCTGTGCGTCTCTCCTTTTTGAGGTAGGGGTCCAATTTTCCTTTTTTAGGCCTAGAACAAAACCTAGCATATCACATTTTACATCACATCAGAATAATATGGTATTGTTGGGTGGGACCTCCAACAGCAACTTGTGCTGCTCTGCCCCTACCGCACACCCCACCCACCCCCACCCCACCCCTTCTGGCGCTTCACGTTACTAGTTGGGATATCATGTTACACAGACTTTCTCATAATGAATGAAATCTGTAAGCACAACACACAAATAAAGATGTAGCAATAGTAAATTTACTATTAATTAATTTAAAATAAGTTCTCTTTTGTTTCCAAGAGCCCGAGAACCGATACTTGTGTTGATCCCCCCCCCCCCCCCCCCCATTGTTACTTCGCTTTGTACTCAGGCCCGTATGGACTTGCCTCCCCCCTCCCCGCCCGCATTCAACTTGAGGAAGAAAATGTACGGTTTGTTTGCCCTACTCATTTATAAAGATCAAAATGCACCTTTTGGAACCACCCCTCACTAGTGACAGTCTTCTTCACTAGAGATTACACACACGCATAATAACACGCACACACACACATATATTCGAATATACACACATATCACACACGCACGCGCACGCACACAATTCTGGCGCAAATAACCACGCACGCGGACGCGAAGAGAGAGGCCGGGGGGTGGGGGGGCAGACAGATAGACGCTGAGAAAAACAAACAAGGCGCGCGAGTTGGAAGACACAGAAAAAGAAAGTGCCTGTGCGTGAGATAGGTCACACAAAAACAAAGTGCGTCTGCGTGAGATATATATGTATTATGTTATGACAGAGCTGAACTCAACAACTGGCTCAAACACAGTATAAATGTTTATAGAACGTTAAAGTTAAAGTTTGTTTTATCAACACCAAATTACATTGCTTTATGAGTCATCGGATGTTGGTTGTCAAACAGATTGAAAGTTGTAGTATCGAAATATAGTCTTAGAGAGGAAACCCGCTACATGTTTCTATTCATTCGTTCGTTCATCCATGTGTACATATTTTCGTGCTTATATCCACTTCAGGTTCAACCACGCTGTCCTGGGCACACACCTGAGCTATCTGGCCTGTCTGCACAGGACAGTTGGTTAGTGTTTAGTGGTTACCAAGAGAGAAGTCGGTGTAGTCATCTTACACCTATCCATTAAACGAAAAAAACTCCTTTTGGGTGGGAGCCGGTCCCGGGATACGAACCCAGTACCTACCAGCCTTACGTTCGATGGTTTAATCACTACACCACCGAGGCCTGTATCATTTAATTTCTGTTAGTAGTAAGGCATTTTTTATTTGGACTATCACACAGGATAGCACATACCATAGATTTTGATACAACAGTCTTGGTGCACTGGCTGGAACGAGAAATAGCCCATTGAGCTCACCAACGGGGTGTAAATACAAGGCGAGGTAACATAATGTAGCATCATACACACTTTAAAACATTGCTAATATATGGAGAGAAAATTCCTATTTCATTTAATTACAACTGATATTCGTGCTTATATCCACTTAAGGTTCAGGCACGCTGTCCTGGGTACACAACAGTGATCTCAGTTTACTAGACTCTCTGTTAATGGTTAATTGTTAGTGGCTAGTGAGAGTATGTACAAGAAAGATAACACTATAGAGTGTATACAGAGACTAGTTTATTTTAGCTGTCTATACAAACATATTCAGAATATATACATGGTGTAACACATGGTAACATCATATATGATGACGCACACTGTATAAACATTACACGTGAGACCCTTAATATATACACGGTGTAACACATGGTAACATCATATATGATGACACACACTTTATAAACATTAGATGTGAGACCCTTATACGATACATCTTACAACCAGCGTCCAGAACGACTTCACCCTCTACCCCACGAGGCGGGAGATGGGGGTTGGGGGCTGTGAGAGCGGATAATGACGTTTGACTTCATCTCTAATCAAACACGAAATGAGTTTTCGGTCTTTATATATCTTTTTAACTGATATGTGAGACTAATGGACCATACGGCTGTCTAACAGCCACGAGTACTGTATTCTAGTCTCTCATATTTCACATTCAAACATCAAAACTAAAGTAGTGACGGAAATAGAATAAACATGATTTTCGTCGATTATGTCTTTCATATTAAACCGACAAGTACATATTTTGTAAATATATATTTAATGATACTCAAACTAATTTAGCATTTACTTGTTTGGGCTCTCATTTGGTTACAAGGTTGTATTAATTCTTGAAATTAAAAGAAAGATGTCAGTAAACAGGTGACTGATTTGTGCACTTTATTGGAACAGACTATAACAAATTTTGATCGACATGTGTCAATTTCGTTGCTGTTGCAATATGTGAGGGACTGTCTCTGATGACGGTTTACACCTATCCCTCTCCAAAACAAAATATTTGTAGACATTTCTAAGTAACATTTGAGCAACACTGTCAATAACTATTCTGTGTGTGTGATCTATTATACCGGTATTAAAGATGCTATGTATTAAAGGTGCTATCTCAAAGTTGCATAATGACAGCTATTGTAAATAAAAAAAATGCTTTAAAATTTAAACACTACACCTTCATCTATATGCCCATAAATGATTGTAACAAAATTATTTTATCTACTAGTAGAAAATACATTTTAATTGGCGAATCTTTATTACAAACAGATGATTACATAGAACTATGATATACATGTAGCACCTTTAAGTGGTTGCAAGATTGTGTAAATTTCTAATGTACATATATTGAATTTATATTCACTAAATATGCTGATCATAATTAATAATGTATGCTGCAATTCAAAATACTCCGATAACTTGCAGTTTTAAATTAAAAATTTGTTTAAGGGTAAATGAAAATGTGTTATAGAATATTTCAATAAAGTACACAAATCGCCTGTTTACTGACATCGTTCTTTTAATTTCAAGAGTAAACACTATGTTATACATCAATGAGAGCACAAACAGGTAGATGCTAAATTAGGTTGAGTATCATTCAATATATATTTAACAAATATTGACTTGTCAGTTTAATATGAAAGAAATAATCGACGAAAATCAGTTTTATTCTATTTCCGACACTAATTTAACTTTAAAAGATATTTACGGCGTTTGAGCTTACAGTTAACTTATAATCTCAGCAGATGATTTGAATTAAAAAAACGACTAATTTGAATAAATCTTACTTTTATGTTCCAATATTAGTAGTCTAAATAACACACACACACACACACTCTCTCTCTCTCTCTCTCTCTCTCTCTCTCTCTCTTTGTATGTCTCTTCCTTTCTCTCTGTCTGTATGTCTCTTTCTTTCTCTCTCTCTCTCTCTCTCTCTCTCTCTCTCTCTCTCTCTCTCTCTCTCTCTCTCTCTCTCTCTCTCTGTATGTCTATTTCTCCCTCTCCCTCTCTCTCTGTTTGTATGTCTCTTTCTCTCTGTGTGTGTCTGTATGTCTCTCTCTCTCTCCCTCTCGCTCTCTGTCCCTCTGTGTGTGTGTGTGTGTGTGTGTGTGTGTGTGTGTGTGTGTGTGTGTCTCTATGTCTGTCTGTATGTCTCTCTTTTCTCTTTCTGTACACACACACGACAAGACAATTAATAGTATTAAATGAATATAGATACTGACATAACATCTACCAACGTATCCAGGGTGTCTACACAAAGCGACCGGTTGTACTCTTACACCTAGCTACAATGTAAACATATAAAACTGATCACTAAGGTCATAATGAAATAAATGCTAGACATTTATAAAACAAAAAATCAGACTGCAGACGGTGGTGAAATTATTGTTATTGGAAATGCCGCACATCGAGCAGTTATTCTATTAATAGTATGATGTGTTTATTGTTGTTGCTGTTGCTCCTGTTTTGTTTTGTTTTGTTGTTGGGGTTTGTTTTTGTTGTTTTTGTTTGTCCATATAAAAACGGGGGCGAGCGGGTATAATTGTCCACGATTTCTTTCATTATTGCCCCTGTTTAATATTTAACCATTTAGAACTGATCTCCCTATTGTGATCCGATGGGCGGGATTTAGCTCAGTCGGTTGAGCGCTCGCTTCAGGTGCTTGCGCCGCAGGATCGAACCACCTCAGCTGATGATGAATATATCAATATGCTCTAGTGGTGTCGTTAAACAAATCTTTACTTTGCTTCAGTTATACGTACCAGTGACACGCCTTATCACATCGCTCGCTTCCCTTCCATGCAAAACATGTTTATCGTTATTGTTAATTTTAAAATTAAAAAAAGGGGAACATACAGAAAACCTCCCACTTCGTCAATATCTTACACACACAACCAAAAACACATTATTTGATTACGCACATTAATTATTTGATTATACACATAAGTAAAACACTGAATTGAAACCTGTGTGAATGCACAAAGCACACTGTGTTGCAAACAGTCACTCTTAAACGAAAGTTCTCCGTACAGTACGATTGTTTTCTTCTTTTTCTATTTCAGAAGGATCCAATCCAATAAAGAGAAATAATTAAGAAGATATATTTGCATTAATATTGTCTTCAAAATGACAAGACGTTTTTCAGGATATACCTTAATTGTGAAGACGTGCCGCAGCTCGAGTTTATTAAAAGTGTTGTTATGTTGTCTTTTGCACTAGTAAACATTGTTATAACAGCAGTTTTATCCATCTAGAACTAGCCAAACAAAATAAAACCTTATCCCCCGGTTTATAGCTTCGTAGCCATAATCTAGTCACAAACCAAAATAGGTGAAGTGGTGCCCGACCACATCTTTAGCCTTTGTTATCAAAATCGCCAAATATACAAATTAAAATAGATTTCAGCAAATATATTTAATTAATCGATCAAAAAGATAATTCGAGAAACAATTGAATACATTTATTTAAGGCGTTTTAATTTTGGTGCATTTTTAATTAATTAATTTATTTATTTATTTTTATTATTATTTTTATTGTTTTGGTTAAATCAAATTTTAGTTTCTCTACAGGTTTTGTGACGAAATTCATCAAACTGCTAGTAATGTTTTAGGCAGAATTTAAAGACTGAGATCCCAATTGGAAGAGACCCACTTGATCAGTCAGATCAAATACACAAACAATGTTATGTCCCAGAATAAACTCAACCCAAAATATATTATGCTTTATGATACACTGGCAGAACACCATACACATTACCACTTCTCGTTGATTTTAGAAAAGTAATATTGTCCTCTTTCCCTTCAGCCAGGTTGTATTTTCTAATTTCACACTTAGTTTTCAAGCCACTGAAGGACAACAAGCTTCCGTTCTGCCATAACACGCCAAACCAATATTCAAATGATCGCCATTTCGTTGTCGCCTTGACTTCAGTCTGGATTTCACCATCACTGTCAGTGACCTGGACGTGCATCATGTTTCCACCATAGTCCAGCAGATATACATCAGGGAGGTGAACTGAACCTCTCAGACACACCGAGCTGTATGGTAAACGTGAGCTAAGGTTAGACACACAGTGAGTCGCTGTATTGAAACACTGGATAACATCTGATCGTCTTCCTCCACTCCGTCCACCCATTACCAGAATGTTGTGTCCAACTGTAGCAGCGAATGCAATCTCTCTCTTCTGATTCAAATCACCAAACACCTGCCATCGTGTTTCACTCTCGCTCATCTCTTCAATCGTGTTGCTGTACTTACCCCCAATTGCATACACTTTAGAATTAGTTGTGGCCATGCAGTGCCAATGACGTTCTTCCTCGAGATTTGGACCTGTTTCCCACTCTCTTCTACAGACGTCGTAAACGAGTGTACATTTTCTTCTAATCTTACCACCAGTAATGTAGATCGTGTTACCTAGACTTGCTGCTGAATACCAAGAACCAGGATCTACTGGAGCAGGTGGAACGTCTTCCCATGTCCCTTCTGATGTAAAACAAGACAGAAGTGAAGTGTTGGTGTACTGTAAAACAAAGAGATCTACACGTGTGTTATGAAATCTGCTGTTACAACCTGATGTCAGATCTTGCGAACGCATTGCATTTGTAATCATTAGCTTAACACGATCATGGTCTAGGACGAATTTTGAAAATACCACATTCTCAACGAGGAACTTTGGATCAACAAGATCGATCCTGATCATTTCAAATATATGTTTTACATCATCTGTATCCGGATTATTTCTTTCAAGCCACTTCATGACACCTTTCATAATGACGTCTTCTTTACATTTCAAGTCATCTTTAGACAATATTTCTAGAAGTTCTGTCTTTGACAAATGAACAATGTTTTCTCTTTCAACAAAGTCGGTCAAGTTTTCTGTTAGATATGAGACTGCTCTGTTGGACAAACCAGGAGCATTGTAGCGGTTCATAAGTCTCCACCAATGTAGACAGTTATCAATATTGAGCACGAGACTTTCCTTAAGGTAACGATGACACAGATCTTTGATGTTATCAAGCTGCATCATTTCACACGCATCTAAAATGTTGACGCAGTTCTCTTCGTTTACAAGATCCACTGAACACAAAGACATCTTGAGAACATCCCGGAACACCGACACCGAGACAGTGGGCAGATTTAAGACACCCGTCCGACTCTCTGTCATGTCTGATGTCAGCATCGCCCGGAAGTAAGACGATATCGCGGCCAGGACCAACCGGTTTGCACTCGTTGTCCCATTCTCACAGACAACGTCAAGGTCATTGAATGTACCTTTGTCCATCTCTTCGTGGATGTTTTGGAGAATATTGTTTTTAGTACGATCCATTATTTGAGAACTTCTGATCTGAAAGAGAACAAATATTATAGTAACATATGAACCAAAATTAAAAACATGTATGGCTAACACATTACAAGTTGTGAATGATGATATCTTCAATAACACAACAGCTATATTATTCATTTATTGCTTTGTTTGATTTCTATGTGTATATAGGGGAGATAGAGGGCGGGACGTAGCCCAGTGGTAAAGCGCTCGCTTGATGCGCGGTCGGTCTAGCATCGATCCCTGTCGGCGGACCCACCGGGCTATTTCTCGTTCCAGCTAGTGCTCCACAACTGGTGTAACAAAGGCCGTGGTGTGTACTATACTGTCTGTGGGATGGTACATACAAAAGATCCCTTGCTGCTAATCGAAGAGTGTAGCCCATGAAGTGGCGACAGCGGGTTTCCTTTCTCAATATCTGTGTGGTCCTTAACCATATGTCTGACGCTATATATCCGTAAATAAAATGTGTTGAGTGCGTCGTTAAATAAAACATTTCTTTCTTTCTTATAGATAGAAGTATTAGCAGCGAAATCACGATTAGCTTGGCCTTTACATGTACAGGTAAATGTATCGCTAGTCGAACGCGGAAATATCTAATATCTAATCGAAACAACTTCAAACGACCAACTTGCCCACCTGCGATGTACAAATGTGTATATCATATCTGTATGTGTGATTCGCTGGCACAAGCTACTGTATATTATGTAATCAGTTTTGTATGTGATGTTTAAATATGTTGTATGGATCACTGATCTGAAATAAAAATATATTATTATTATTATTATTATTATTATTATCATTAATATATATATATATATATATATATATATATATATATATATATATATATATATCACTGTCGTGTATATAGTCTCCACTAACGAGGGCTGGCTATATAGAGAGCAAACATGTATCAAAAATCTATATAAGTATTTGAATGATTCATTGATATTACCGAACCATCTGTAACAGGAGGAAGACATACTAAGTACGGACAGTGCAGGGGGCGTTACTGTAGCTTTATCTTAACGGGGTGAGGGGGGGGGGGGGGGGGGGTACAGGGGTGAATATGAATTTATTTGACCCTTGTGTGCACGTTTTCCATGGATACCCACATGAATAGCATAATATTGCCTGCACAGTACTCAACAAAAACAAATCAACTCCAGAGAGTGCACTGTCCATAGTATGTGTACTATCTGTAGTTAGTATGTGTACTGTTCGTAGTTAGTTTGTGTAATGTCCGTAGTTAGTGTGTGTACTGTCCGTAGTTAGTGTGTGTACTATCCATAGTTAGTTTGTGTACTGTCCGTAGTTAGTTTGTGTACTGTCCGTAGTTAGTATGTGTATTGTCCGTACATAGTGTGAGTACTGTCTGTAGTTAGTGTGTGTACTATCCATAGTTAGTATGTGTACTGTCCGTAGTTAGTGTGTGTACTATCCATAGTTAGTATGTGTACTATCCATAGTTAGTGTGTGTACTATCCATAGTTAGTATGTGTACTATCCATAGTTAGTGTGTGTAGTTAGTGTGTGTACTATCCATAGTTAGTGTGTGTACTATCCATAGTTAGTGTGTGCACTATCCATAGTTAGTATGTGTACTATCCATAGTTAGTGTGTGTAGTGAGTGTGTGTACTATCCATAGTTAGTGTGTGTACTATCCATAGTTAGTTTGTGTACTGTCCATAGTTAGTGTGTGTACTATCCATAGTTAGTGTGTGTACTGTCTGTAGTTAGTGTGTGTACTATCCATAGTTAGTATGTGTACTATCCGTAGTTAGTTTGTGTACTGTCCATAGTAAGTGTGTGTACTATCCATAGTTAGTGTGTGTACTGTCTGTAGTTAGTGTGTGTACTATCCATAGTTAGTGTATGCACTATCCGTAGTTAGTTTGTGTACTATCCATAGTTAGTGTATGTACTATCCGTAGTTAGTGTGTGTACTGTCCGTAGTTAGTTTGTGTACTGTCCGTAGTTATTTTGTGTACTGTCCGTAGTTAGTGTGTGTACTGTCCATAGCTAGTGTGTGTACTGTCCGTAGTTAGTGTGTATACTTAGTTTGTGTACTGTCCGTAGTTAGTCTCTATATTGTTCCGCAGTTAGTGTGTGTGTACTATCCGTGTTTTGTGTATTTTGTTTGTTTTTGTTTTTAATGATTTATTTTTTCCCCAGATCATGTTGACAGGGTTTTTTTTTTTTTTTTTTTTAAAATAAATGTATCTTCTATTTGAATTTATTTTGTAATATGTTTTTATAACATTAATATGAGACTCTT
>NW_024535228.1:0-13975 GCF_016097555.1 Gigantopelta aegis
TGCCTCAAGCCTACTCTTCATTGTTGAGACAAAATCATTATCAATCGAAATCCGTGTCACGACAACATCAACTGGGGTCCAAAATACAAAGTCACAGTAGCTTGCATTGGCAACACACATTTGAAACTGACATTGCGTGTAATAAGAATGGTTAACTTTTAATTTGTAGTCAGCTGTGATGCAACAGTAGGGGTCTTTAGCAGCATTGTCAAAATCAATATTTCGAAATTTGTAGGGGTATTTTATTTCAAGTACCCCCTGACCACAACAGTCACAATAACAAAATCCATCAGGTGAGGCACCAAGGAACGGCAATTCATCCGAAATCATAAATCCACACTTCCGCACATGGAAGTTGGTTTGTATGAACTCCTCGGGACAGTGGGAGAATATGTCCTGATATTTTATTGTCCATTTGGAACCTACTGTCATAAATGGATTCGTAAAGCACATAAGCATCATTTTCATACTCCTTGCCCCATGAAATTGCCGGTGTGTTGATTTGTACTGTGCTGGTAGAGCATGCCTTGTAATTTAGAGATTGGGCTGGATGATTGGGGTCAGTTCGCAAGAAGGCATGAGCCACAGATCCAGTAATCCGTCCATTCCTCTGATTGTGCCAATCCAGTGATGAAGCCTGTCCCCTGGTTACCTCTTCCACATAGCCAATCTGTTCCTTTGTGATTGGTGGAATGTCTGCCTTTTGACAAATGCCCAATAAATATGTCACTGAAGTGTATTCTTCTTTGAAATAAAAATCTCTGTATTTAATTGGAATACTTCTTTCCTTAGGCAGTGGTTTGTCATTCATAAAACGCTCATTATATTCACTGAATGCCACAAATCCTACAATATTTCTCCCCGTGCTTTGTAACCCAGCAAGTAACAGTATTTGTTCATCTTCAGTGGCAGGTGTAGCATGTTTCTTAATTATATTACACTTTCTTTTACCTTTTCGGTGTAAAAGTTAATACGGGCCACAGGCGATGGTGTCACTTTCTTGGCGAAACACTGATTCCACTGGCAAGGAACATCAGTGCAAGCACTGTCTGTGTATCCGAGACGGACTGCTGCCTCCATCTTGTATAGCAAGGCACCAATATGTGAGCAAGAATCCCCCAAACCTGCCATACAGTCACAGTGTGCAGTAAGTACACATGCACTGTTGTACAGTTTGGACCCACCCATGCTAAATTCATATCCTGAATATGATTTTATAAACTGAAATAGAGCTAGACAATTAATTTACAATGACAAATTGTACAAACAAAAATATTAAATATACAGGTTTGTAAGACTGCAGTAGTGTTAAATCGAACATTGAAAAGTGTAAAAAGTGTTAATTTAAACGTAGGTACATACATGTAGCCTATTAGGCTATGTAAGCTGTACGTACATGTCGTACATAATTTGCCACATAGTCGGAGTACTTCCGTACTTTTTGATATTATTATTGGCCCAATAATTGGGCTGGGATCTATCTGTATATAATTAACCACAAATACAAATAATAAAACAGTTGTTAAAAATATATTCCTCACCTGGAGTATTAATGAGATAGTGGTAAACATCGGGATATTCAATCTTGGGCCACTGCTTCGGGTTATTGGTCCACTCGTCGGCTTTTATTTTGTACGGGCACTGGTGAAGTCCAACAATATCTAATTTGGCCTTATAACGATCTAAAGCTTCCACTGGCAACTCATCCATGTATCTATATGCCATGTCAATGAAAATAGTACAACTATAATACGAAACACTTCAAAATATACAACCTTCCACTATCAATCGCACGCTAAGACTGAGTTTGTTTGCACTTTCACGCCTCGTTGCTAAGGAGATGCGCGCGCATCCTAGCCGATGTCCGTCTGGGAAGTTACTGTTGAATTCATAACAATGCCGCGTACTTGTTGCTCTGTGCCAAGATGTCACTTAAGGGGAGGTCACGAATTCCCATCAAATCTAGAACTTCGAGATACTTGGGTAAAGGCGATCAAGCGGATCGATGAAACGACATCAAAACAATGGATTCCGCCGAGTACAGCTGTTGTGTGCAAAGCACATTTCAGTGAGCGATTACGTTCAGGAGACAATACATGGTAAGTTGTATTTGTTTTTATTTGTTTCTGTGTATGTCAAACAGTATAGACTATAGTACTTTTATTTTTAATAACAGGTATGTACCACGAGTCTATTTTCATTCAACATTACCGCCCCTGCGCGTGCTGTAACCTCACCGTGGTGCAGGGGTGTAACATTCTCTTTGAGAATGGCCAATACAGCACAAATTGAAGTTTAGAGTAAGATTCGGTGTCCGTAAAATTCTGTGATATATGTATTTGTATTTGTATTTTTGCACAGTTCTTTATACTGTTTTTGTTTAAACCTTGAATTTTTATATTGATGTTGATCATCACTTTATTTATTTGCATTACCATAGTTTGACACCCAATAGCCGATGTATTTTTCGTGCTGGGGTGTCGTTAAACATTCATTCATTCATTCATTCAACATTACCGTAAAATAGGCCTGTACGTTAGGTATGCGGTCAAAATGGCCCCCAGGATGAAACGGCACTGAACATGCAAATCAAAACAGCCAAAGGAAATAGTCATCGTACCGTAACACTAAATTAATTCTCATTACTAATAATGTTAACCAATATAAGCAGTATATAATGGGCAGTCCAAAAATATATGTATAAAAACAACGGCATCACTAGTTAACACTTTATTACATGTTTTTAAACAGAAACTACATCACAATGAATACAATTTTATTACACTAATTTACAACATAAATAATAATAAGAAGAAGAATATACAAACACAACAGCTAATTATAAAGACATGTTGCCTGTAAAATTTGCCCATTTGAAATAAATATTAGTAATCAAAATTTACCCCATAACATTAACTCTTCCCATATGTACATACACTAAAACAAAATTTAAGCATTATGTTAATAGACATGTATGTACAGATGCAGTTGCTGACATTTAGAAATCCAAATAAATTAAAAAAAAATAGTTATTACACTCTAGATATTTGTTCTTATTTCAGGACAAAAACCACTTAAGATGAAGCTGCTTTCAACAACAATCCCAAGCCAATTTGAATGGATAAGGCCTGACACAGCTAGTCCGATTAATCGACAACTGAGATCAAAAGAGAGGGAGTCGCGAAAACGAAAAAAGGACTTTGAGGCCAAATATGAGATAGAAAAAGAATTTGAGTATATCGAAAATTGGCGAAGAGATTGTTACTTGAGATAAACATCCTCGACTGAATATTGATGCCACATGTATACCAGCTGATGATATTATAACAACAGACTGCTCAACACAAACTTGTACTGACAAACAAAAGTTTGATATTACAGACTTTATTACAGATATACTGGACTAGAATGTTATGTCAAGTTTATTTTTGTTTTGAATTCTCTTGGACCAGCAGCATTTTGTCTAAAATATGTATACCACAATGTACTTAACATTTCTGTTCCTAACCAATTCTTCATGATGCTCATGAAATTGAGAAGGCATCAAACTTACTTTGAAATGTCATTAATGTTTGGAATTTCAGAGGCATGTGTGAAAAATATAGTTTTTACATGGATTTCATTTGTGTCGAAGCAGTGGCGCAAAATCAATATTTGGCCGCCACAAAATCTAGTTAACCATTTCTCCCCATCAGATTTCAAATCCAAGTTTCCCACAACAAGGGTTGTTCTAGATGGTACTGAATTCCCCGTCAAGAAACCCAAGCGTCCAAGAGCTCAACCATCCACATTTTCTACATATAAGAATCGGAACACAGTGAAAACCCTTACTGGTGCTTCACCTTGCGGACTCGTTTCCTATATATCACCCCTGCGTGTGCTGTAACCTCCCCGTGGTGCAGGGGTGTAACATTCTCTTTGAGAATGGCCAATACAGCACAAAATGGAAGTTTTGAGTAAAATTCAGTATCCATAAAATTCTGTGATATTTGTGTTTTTGCACAGTTCTTTACACTGTTTTTGTTTAAACCTTGAATTTTTATATTGATGTTGATCATCACTTTATTTATTTGCATTACCATAGTTTGACACCCAATAGCCGATGTATTTTTCGTGCTGGGGTGTCGTTAAACATTCATTCATTCAGAACTCTGGGCCGAGCTGTCTCGACGTGGGCCGAGTTGTCCGGCATTCCGTGGGATGGTGCATATAAATGATCCCTTGCATGCTTCATACAGGCTTAAACAGATTGTTTTCAAGGACTTTTCTGCTTTTTTCAAGGACTATTTTTCAAGTACACATAAACCATAATCAATTAAATGTAATCCATAAGCATCTATGACATTTTGGTGGAGTGTCAGTTTCTGAAATAAACTCGAAAAGATATATTTGGTTCCATCTAGAACTTTTATTACAATTTCTTCGAGATACGGACTTTTATTCTAAATTTTAATTTTATATAAATATTATCTGTGATATTTGTATTTGTTGCACAGTTCTTTATACTGTGTTTTAATTTAACTGTTGAATTTTTATATTGATGTTGATCATCACATTTTTTTGTTGTTGCCTTTACCATAGTTTGACACCCAATAGCCGATGTATTTTTCGTGCTGGGGTGTCGTTAAACATTCATTCATACGTTCATTCCTATATATCACCTATTTATGGTGGTTCCACCAGCGACCGGCATATAGTAGAACGAAGTAATTTATTATCCTGTGTTGATCCTGGCGATTCAGTAATGGCCGACAAAGGATTTAATGTTTAATTAAGATTTATTTGCACCTATGAATGTTGCTATAAATAGTGGAAACATAGTAATGAAGGACAGAAAAAATTCAAGTAAATGTGTACACATTGAGCGAATTATTGGATTGGGAAAAACAAACAAAATTCTGTGTAATCCTTTGACCAGCACAGACACAAAATTATCATCTGATATTGTTTTCATCTGTTACATGTTGTGTAATTTTAGAACATGCATTGTGGATGTCAGCTATCGTGTAGACAATGAACACACAATCCTGTGCTCCTGTACAAAGTAACTGACCCTGTATTTGGTAATAGTAGTCATGTTTTTCTTCCAAATAGTACTTTGAATTTGTATCCATCTTTAAGTAAGGTACAGTGACTGAGGATATTAATTTATCTTTCGCAGAATATGGGCATTTCACTTCTACAATCTGTAGACTGTCTATTTTTCCATCTGGCGAGCTGGACAAAAAGGGGTATTCCTTTGATACGACAACTCCACAATTATTCACTACATTTCCAGATAATGACATATATTTGGAAAGTGCTATATGCTCATATTTCAAACCGTGTGTAAGAGACGGTGCCTTAACACTTGTAACAGTCACCATCGACTTTGCCAGTTTGTGTTTGTCTGTGCGGTCGGTTGCTTTGCAAATCCTGCCGAAGTTTGACGATGTCAGACGTTTGGTCCGTTCATCTGCCCAGAGTGGATTTTTTCCCCTGACCACAGGTTTGCTTCTCAATATTCTTAATCTCTTCTTCTGTTATTTTAGACACAAAGATTGCTTCCAAATAACAGTCCTGTGGGGTCAATTCCAAGTAGTCATGGTCCAGTGCTACTGCATAACTGTTAGCAGGTGGGATCAGTTGGAAAATGGGCATTTTTGAATCCCCGAAAAAATTTAAGCAATGATTCCGGAAAAAAATCAGAGTACCCAGGGTTGTTTCGCAAGTTAGCTGGCCGAGGATCAAAATCCATATTTGTGAACTCTTCGGCCCGAGGTAAATTCATCTGCTTGGCTTTCAGTGGACTGCCTACAAACTGTTTACAATGGTGGAATGTCTGCAACTTTTGAGTACATGTTTCCTCAGTAATAATAGTTTTTGTAGAACAAAAGATGTTCACAGCATACAACACTGTGCACACATGTTTACAATGGGCATTTGGGCCCATGCCAGCCGCACACTCGCACTGAGTTTCGATGATATCACCATCACTACTCAAGGCCATATCTATCATATATGTAACACCTGTTTTCATTTCTGCATGGCAACAGCTCTTGACAAAGAATGTATCTCCATCCTTGCCTACACAGAGGAAGATAATATTTTTTTCATTGTAGAATGTCTTTACTGTTTCAATATCCAATTCCTTGTCAAACTGTTGCAAATAATATTTTACAGTGTCTATTGTTAAAGAACAAAATTCTGTGTCTGAATTGATATCTCTGAAACAAACTGAATCTGGAATCAGCATATAAAAGTCTGGTCCGCAAACATCTGTCTGGCCAAAGTTTTTGTTTCTTTCATATGCCTCAAGTCTGAAACAAAATCAAAAGAAAGTTTTAAAAATATGTTTATCAAAACTAGAACTTTCAAACAAAATGATTCCAGGTTGTTTCGCCCTAAAACCATTTCGAACACTGTGTTGTTTTGCCCGTAGTCCTATCCAGGGTTGGTTCCCCCTAAATCTCATTCGTACCAAGTTGTTTCGCCCCCCCACCCCCCCCCAACCCTCCGCCGCCAATAAATATATTTATTATAGTTTTTTTTTTTTCTTCTAATTATTCATTACCAAATATTAGTTAATGTTCTGTCTTTAGATATTAATGACTTAGCAGCGATTTACTTTCTCTCAGCTGAAACTGGGCGAAATCAACATACCGAACTTGGTGTTTGAACCCCAGCTGGATATGTAGTGTATTTAATAAGAAACCACAGCACATCAGTAGTATGCAGTGTGACTGTTCATAAATTAAATTAGTCATGTTGTGAATATATTATCTAAGGCCTGTACGTATTTCGTGAGTAAATTATTTGTAAATATAAACACGCAATATAAATCGCAATATGTGAAATCTAAAAATCAATGGATATAAGACAATGTACTTTATTAAAATAAAAATTAGGGCGAAACGACTCAGGTAGAGGTATGATTCGACCATTCAAAATGACTCGGGGTGAACTAGTAATAAGGGCGAAACGACCTGTTACCAACAAAATAATAATTGTGGTTCCGATTACCTGCAGCCCTGTTTTTAAAGAATGAATGAATGTTTAACGACACCCCAGCACGAAAAATACATCGGCTATTGGGTGTCACACTATGGTAATGCAAATAAATAAAGTGATGATCAACATCAATATACAAATTCAAGGTTTAAACAAAAACAGTGTAAAGAACTGTGCAAAAACACAAATATCACAGAATTTTACGGATACTGAATTTTACTAAAAACTTCAATTTTGTGCTGTATTGGCCATTCTCAAAGAAAATGTTACACCCCTGCACCACGGTGAGGGTACAGCACGCGCAGGGGGGGGGGGGGGGGGGGGGCACAGTGGGACACTTGTTTTCAAAAATTGCTTTATCTCCAAAATAATTTCACTTGTGAGAATAATTTGTTGTCATGTGTGAAGGGTTGCATTAAGTGAATGAACAGACAAACATATTTTAGAAATGAATTATTTATCTGGAAACTATTGAATAAGTTTCAACGTGATGTTTTGCGTCCCACTCTACCCCTGGGTGGGGCACACTGAAACAAGCATCAGGGTACTCTGGGACATTTGACCATTTATATTATTATAACCTTCAGAAGATCTTGTTAGCTTATTTTACCATCAGAATGTAATTTGAAATATGCAACATGGCTTAGACTAGATCAGGATTTCGCTTAGATGATTGAACAATTTTATGTACAAAAGACAACAAATAATTCAGTGAACTGAAACGTGTTTATTAAAATATAACCATCCATTTTCCAGAAAAGAGCAAGCTACACACAAACTGACAGAACATTTTCAGTTTTCTTGGGGTTTTTTTGCTGTGGGTTTTCAGAGGTTTTATATTTCGTGTTCTGTTTTGGGGGAGTTACGGGTTGATTGTTTAAAACTTGTGCCTTGACCATGGATACCTTACAGTGGATGATACAAGGTAAGATCAGTGAACACTAAAAGTTTCTTGGCTCTTGCCGTTCCACCAACAGTGGAGGGTGGGGGCAATTTCTTTACTATGTCTTCAGAGTTCACCAATGAAACATCTTCAGGTTCAGACCATCTAAACTGTTTACCATTTTTTGTACTAGATTTCAAGAATTTCACTTCATATTCACCACCTGCTTCATCTTTTGTTATCAGACCAACATAATGTAATACTGATCGTTTGGTGGCAAACTTTACAAGAACATAATCTCCTACAGATATGGAATCTGATAAATCATGTTGTTGATCACTAAGACTGGCTTCGTCGCTGTTTTCAGAATAAACCACATCTGATTCGGCGTCGGATTCAGATCCACTGTGATCACATTTCTCAGGAACTCTTCTTTTGGCAGGAGGAAAAAGCTGTTTCACCTTTCTCTTTTTACTCTCTAGTTTTAATGATTTTTTTGCAATCTTTTTCTCTTGTAAACTGAAAATAGACCATAACAATTAATAGCAACAAAATATATATATTTTTTTTTAAAACGCCTGAAGTTAAAACAAAATAAAATAAAATAATGAAATGAAATAAAGTAAAATAAAACAATGAAAATAAATCATCAAATTATTTGAGAAAATTATTCTGGGGGCACAGTGGGACATGTCCCAGTGTGCCCCAGCTATGCATGGCCCAGTGTACCCCGACCACCCCTAAAAGTGAAAGGTGGACCCCATTAAGAAAACAAAACATATTTTCCACATAACTTTTATGTCTTTGTAATCACAAATGGTGGGAACAAATATGAATATACAATTTTATAACAGTAGAGAAAACATCAATGGATAAGAATGAATGCATGTTTAACGACACCCCAGCACGAAAAATACATCGGCTATTGGGTGTCAAACTATGGTAATGCAAATAAATAAAGTGATGATCAACATCAATATAAAAATTCAAGACAAACAAAAACAGTGTAAAGAACTGTGCAAAAACACAAATATCACAGAATTTTACGGATACTGAATTTTACTCAAAACTTCAATTTTGTGCTGTATTGGCCATTCTCAAAGAGAATGTTACACCCCTGCACCACGGTGAGGTTACAGCACACGCAGGGGCAATGGATAAGAAGGAAAATATATCAAATCTCAAAATTTACTTACATGCTGTCAAAACGTTGAAGTTTGTACAAAAGTTCATATGTTGAGCAGAACTCTGTGAATTCTGCAATGGAAGCTTACACATGTGATGCTGCATACTACTATGTAACAAGGTATTTGATAGGTTAATATAAATTAAATAAATTAGCAATGTCCCACTGTACCCAGTGTCCCACTATGCCCCGGTCTCCCCTAATCAAGGAATCAACTCATATTCTCTGAGTAAAATTTACATAATCATACACATTTACTTTCAAATTCATGCATTATTAGTAAAATTATAGCTTAAAATAAGAAATAAAATATGGCCTGCTATTATTTATTTTTTTAAATTGCAGGTCAAAAGAAATATGGACAGCACATGGTGTATTTAGGGTTTGGGACAGTGTGTGGAAAATTAGTATTGAAAATTAGTATTGATGTAGAATATAACTGTGTGGTCTAGTCTATGATTAAGTATAACAAAATATATAAGCTGCATAATAAATGATTGAGGTACAAAATGATTTTGGTACGAAATGGCCAAATAACTATGGTATAAAATGACCAGGGTACGAAATGGTAAAATTGGGTACACAATGGCTATGGTACGAATTAACTGGTTACCATTAAGGTTACCATATGGCTATTTTATATTTTAAATAATATATTAAATATCATTAAACTTAAGAACAAACTTGCTCTCTTGCTACATATATCTTAATATAAAATACTTCATTCTTTAAAAACAAATTTATGCAAAGCCTACCAACCCTAAACAATTTGTCTCAAATGATAAAAGAGAACACCTATAAAATAATAAATGAATTAAATTACGTCACTCTTACCAACATACTCCTTTCCACGTTACTGTGACGTAATTTGACCAAAGCAAAACATGTTGACTTGTGGTATTTATTTTAATTCCCTGTGGATAAGATTAATCATTCGAATTTTTAATCCCCTGCGCGTGCTGTAACCTCACCGTGGTGCAGGGGTGTAACATTCTCTTTGAGAATGGCCAATACAGCACAAATTGAAGTTTAGAGTAAAATTCTGTGTCCGTAAAATTCTGTGATATTTGTATTTGTATTTTTGCACAGTTCTTTACACTGTTTTTGTTTAAACCTTGAATTTTTATATTGATGTTGATCATCACTTTATTTATTTGCATTACCATAGTTTGACACCCAATAGCCGATGTATTTTTCGTGCTGGGGTGTCGTTAAACATTCATTCATTCATTCATTCATTCGATTTTTTAAATTTAAAATATTCTACAAAGATGTGTGCACAAATGTAAACAAATTGGTTGGGAATTGTACTGTGTATGTTTTGACGGGGAGGGGGCGATCACAGGTATCCCCAAACAATAACGTCAAATATGCTATAGTTACGTAGTATATTTATATAACGTAACTATAGTCTTTGTATAGGGGTTTCTGTTTGGGGGTACCTGTGGGGGCGATATTCATAATCATGATAATGATATTGTTCACAGTGAATCACACGGGTCATTGTTTTATTATTAAAATATACGACTTCACGCTTAATAAATTGTCTATATACACTTACCTTTCAACCAGTTCCTTCTTTCTTCCCGTCTGTTTGGCATTTCGCTTCTTCAATTCAGCTTTCAACTGAATAATAGTTAGACTACCGAACATATTTCGTGGTATCGTTTTACACCATGCTTTCTTGACAAAGTCGAGGACCGGCAAGTGCTGCCACCAAGCGGAAGATCAAGGGCAGATAACTCACTACTTCGCCTCATTGTATAAACACGTTGATGGGATTATAATAGTGGGTTAAAATTTTATTGGGAGATGAAGGTGTTGGAGTAGTTTATTGGCATACAGTACTACAAATATCACTTATAGCACGCAATATAACATATATGCAAGATGAGTTGGCTAGCTAATATACATAGACAAAATACATTTAAAGATAATAATTACAATATAAAATTCATGAAAAGCAATTGGGTTGCATTAACCATAGCTTGACACCCAATAGCCGATGTATTTTTCGTGCTGGTGTGTCGTTAAACATTCATTCATTCATTCATGAAAAGCAAAGTGGAAGAACAGAAATTACATACAGGTGTTGCTTCAAATGTTACTTACCATCAATATATATAATAATAATAATAATAATAATAATAATAATAATAATAATATCAATAATATATACTCACCAGTATTACAGGTGCGGTATTGCCATCGTGAACAAATGTCGCAGCGTAATGCGTGTTGTCTGGGTCGGACATCATTAGAACAAAACGGACACGGATAAGTCGGCATTTTGTTCGAAAGTGATAAGTTATCAGATAATTCCTACGGTTATATACATTATTTACTGAAAATGTCATCATGCTCACCAATTGGAATTACTTCTTAATAGCAGGTAAAATAACAACACAACGTCTGCAGGGTGATATCATTTACTTGTTCATTAGCTACTCACTGGAAGTCAGGAGGTTATATCCGCGAGTGTTGTTACTACGATAAAGTACGATAATGAACTTTTACATGTTTTTTTCTGGGATCATCTCCAATGTTTAAGTCACCGACTGTAGAACAAAAACAAATTATTCGAACAGCGGAAACTATCTTCAAAGATAAATGGACACTTTTCTTGCATTTTACCATAGTTTGACACCCAATAGCCGATGTATTTTTCGTGCTGGGGTGTCGTTAAACATTCATTCATTCATTCATTCAAAGATAAATGGATCAACAATTTATCAATCCGACATGACACTTCGTTTCGGGACGTTTAGGTTAAGGTGGGACTAATTCAATACTAACAAAAACACATTCTTTTATTTTGGTGAGAATACTTTAATTTAAAAAAACAACACTTGTCCAAACAATAGACAAGATTGTCCCTGTGCCGAGTTGTTTCTGGACTCCGGGCCGAGTTGTCTCGCGGTGGGCCGGGTTGTCTCGCGGTGGGCCGGGTTGTCTCAGAAAACTGGGCCCCTGCGTGTGCTGTAACCTCATCGTGGTGCAGGGGTGTAACATTCTCTTTGAGAATGGCCAATGCAGCACAAAATTGAAGTTTTGAGTAAAATTCAGTATCCGTAAAATTCTGTGATATTTGTGTTTTTGCACAGTTCTTTACACCCCTGCGCGTGCTGTAACCTCACCGTGGTGCAGGGGTGTAACATTCTCTTTGAGAATGGCCAATACAGCACAAATTGAAGTTTAGAGTAAAATTCGGTGTCCGTAAAATTCTGTGATATTTGTATTTGTATTTGTGCACAGTTCTTTACACTGTTTTTGTTTAAACCTTGAATTTTTATATTGATGTTGATCATCACTTTATTTATTTGCATTACCATAGTTTGACACCCAATAGCCGATGTATTTTTCGTGCTGGGGTGTCGTTAAACATTCATTCATTCAGAACTCTGGGCCGAGCTGTCTCGACGTGGGCCGAGTTGTCCGGCATTCCGTGGGATGGTGCATATAAATGATCCCTTGCATGCTTCATACAGGCTTAAACAGATTGTTTTCAAGGACTTTTCTGCTTTTTTCAAGGACTATTTTTCAAGTACACATAAACCATAATCAATTAAATGTAATCCATAAGCATCTATGACATTTTGGTGGAGTGTCAGTTTCTGAAATAAACTCGAAAAGATATATTTGGTTCCATCTAGAACTTTTATTACAATTTCTTCGAGATACGGACTTTTATTCTAAATTTTAATTTTATATAAATATTATCTGTGATATTTGTATTTGTTGCACAGTTCTTTATACTGTGTTTTAATTTAACTGTTGAATTTTTATATTGATGTTGATCATCACATTTTTTTGTTGTTGCCTTTACCATAGTTTGACACCCAATAGCCGATGTATTTTTCGTGCTGGGGTGTCGTTAAACATTCATTCATTCTGTGACATTGACTGTAATAGCAGCCTAAACCACTAAATAGTATTACCTGTATACGCAATATTAGCATACAGTGTCGAAGTGTTTACTGTATTTCTGACAGTTCAATATTTCTAATTAAATATGTTTCCAAAGTACTGCAGTTGTTTACAGGTTAGCTTCCCACTTCAAATTATAGACACACTTGTGACTAATTTTTCTGATTCAACAGACGCCAACACATGCGCAGTTACAGCATCTCCGGTGTGTGTAACAATTTGATACCCAGTGAAAAATGTTCAGTAACAAGTTTAAAGTTTTGGCGAAAAAAAGAAAAGAAAGTGTTTTCCCATCGTATTTATTGTCAGTGGATCTTAAGTTTTAAATTTAAGGATGCTTTTGTAAAATTCAAGCACTTAGTCACAAAATTCAAGGACTTTTTAAGCATAAATTCAATATTTACGAAATTTAAGGACTTTTAAAGGACTACCCTGAAATTCAAGGACTTTTCAAGGTCTGTGCGAACCCTGCCTTGCTACTATTGACACCAAATAGCGGTGATTAATAAATCAATCTGCTCTAGTGGTGTCATTTAATATCATTTTTATAACGGCAAATTTTGATATAACGACAATGTCGATATAATGACAAAGTGACCCAGGGACGAACATGGTCGTTGTAACGAGGTCTGACTGACATAAATTATGCTTTATACAATCAAATACAGCTTGCATATATATGTAATAGCACATCTAGTATCTACATGTTACATAATATGACAACGTTATGTTTGTAATTCTTGGTCAAATAGACCAACTAGCACAACGTAACACGAATAACCGAAGTAGCTATTTTTTCATCTCTATCATTTATTTCTTGTTTCTAACAAATGACACTTGACATTTTCCTACACTAATACATACTACAGGTAGTGAAACTACAAATGTTTCACAACAGTGACATGAAACACGGATACATAAAAAATTGCACTGCGAGTAACCGAAAAATAGGTAATGTAAGTTACCTACATTTTATTTTAATAGAACAA
>NW_024535229.1:0-13293 GCF_016097555.1 Gigantopelta aegis
TAAAAGGGCGAGCATAGCAAATTACACAATAAAATAGTTAATAAAACCAAATAATTGTCTTCCAGACTGTTCCTCGAAACGGCGGGACATAACAAATGACACAATAAAACAGTCGCTAGTCTCGATCATTTGTCTACCCCAGCCGTCCACGGTTTAAGGGTTAGTATCCACCTCTCTTTAACCCTGTCCCTGTTCTACCCAGCGCTCACTTTTAAAGGGGTGAGCAGAGAATGTAACAAGTTCCAAACATACAAACAGGGATTAACCCTACTCCATGTCTCTCCTACCCTTAGTTCGTTTTAGTGCGACAAATTATGCCCAAGAAAATGTATGATTTTTTGGGCGGTTATATATAGAAAGAGGGGACTTTACGGTTTCGGTGGGTTGAAAACCATAAAGAAGAATAAAGTTCCGAGTTTTTCTGTGTGTCGTCTTTTTTTACAGCTGTTGTTTTCTTTTTGTTTCGGGGCGGGGGATGGGAGGGGGGGACTATTAGTCCACTAAGCGACACCATTCATTGGAGCGTGACCCTAGTCAACAGTTACATATGAGGACATCTCACATAGCAAACAATGGATGTGAAATAGAACTTTACCTTTCACGGACATTCGAACAACCCGCGACTCCAGATCGATCTTTGCATCGTGTGCTGTGTGTGACCAGGAGTCGCTCAGGAATCGAGCTGCGCTACAGCGGGAGGAAGATGCTTGAGAGCGTTAAATAGAGGGTAGTCCACTTGTTTGGGATGAGTGGAGAAGTTATACGTAATACAGCAGTGTGAACGGGCGACAACGTGCAATGCAAAGCCAGGAACACAATAAAAGTATAGATTTATAATTTTAAACGACAGCGTGGGTATGATAGGCAAACTTAGCACAATTTAAAAGTAGTGGTATAGAAAACAGACTGAATGATGTGTCCCCGAGAACTGTATGTTTTTTTTTGGTTCACCTTGAAAAGGTCGGGCGAGACGATAACAAATGCCACTAATAATACAGTTCACTATACGGTATTGGCTTCACGTGTTTAGAGGGACAGAAAGCAACAGAATGCACATGAAAAGCAGAAACGGTAAGGCGGAGACCCTGTCTTCAAGCCTTGGTAGTTTTCACGGGGTTTAAGAAGCATTGAATCTGGTAGCCAAATAAGAAAAATCGTAACGTAACCTACCGTCCTTGTATGTTTATCAGCTTGTGTACGTCTTACAAAAGGGCAGAGCATAGGCACATGACACAATACAACAGTCTAGTAAGACCGAGGATAACGTTCTCTCTCTCCAGGCTTGTTTGTTCAGTGGAACAATGGCGATGACATAAGGCAAAATGACACAATAAAACCAGTCGCGAGGGTCTCGATACAATTGTCCTCCCGCCTTCCTACGTTTAAGGGGGTTAGTATCAACCTCCTCTTAACCTGGGTTCCCTGTTTGCTACCCGAGCCAGCACCCTGTGAAAGGGTCGAGGAAATTGTAAACAAGTCCAGAAGGAGTAGAAAACAGAGATTACACGCTACTACCCATGTCTTCTTAGCCTTAGTTTCGTTTTAAAAGTGTACGAAATTATGCACAAGAAACGTGTGAGTTTTGGTGAGGTTGAGAAGAAACGAGGGAGGTTTAGGCTTTTTGTGGTGGTGGGCGAAACAAGGGACATAAAGGAGAAAGAGTTGCGCAGTTTCGTGTTGTCGCTTTTATTTTAGGAACGTTGTGTTGTTTTGCGTTTTGTTGTGTTGATCGGGGGTCGGGGGGTACTCGATCACAGACGTTCTAACCTCATTATGAGCTTCCGCTCACATTACGTATGGGCACATACACATTTACGAAAAACTAATGTTACATATAAATACCGTGTGCACTGGATGCGGGAAACCATCGGGCCTCCAGGGGCTCGATCGGTTTGCGTCATTGTGGTACCAATCGGCTCGCAACCGACGTGCGCGGGGAATATCGAGGTCGAGAAGTGGCTTGAGGCCGTTCCAAATAGAGGTAGTCACGGGTGTGTGCATGATGGAACGTATTGACGTATAGATAACATTGTGAACGTGAAAACGTCAATTGCAACCTATGTTTTTGTGTTTTTTGTTTTGTTGTGTTTTGGACACAAAAAATATAAGATTGTTTAATTAACCGAGACGTGGTAATGATAGCAAGATTAACACAGAAAAAGTTAGTCAAAAGACCAATAATTATTGGTCTATACACCGGACTTTGGTTCCTTGAAATCGGAGGGACATAACAATGCCACAATACACCAGTCCACTATGATGGTGTTTCGGGCACGTTTTTAGAGGACAGAATGCAACAAATTGCAGCATTAAAACAGAAACTAAGGCAGAAACATGTTCTCGCCCAAGCCTTGTATGTTTTAACGGTTGAGAAGCATGCCTTGGTATCAAGAAAAACCGTAAACTGAACTAACGCTCTGTGTCTTTCTCAGGCTTGGGTACTCGTTTAAAAAGGGCAGAGCATAGCAAATGACACAGAGGCAAAGCAGAGTACATGTTAAAACAGTCATAAGACCAGAGAGTGTCTCTCCCACGCTTTTTGTGTCCCTCGAAACAGGGCGGGACATAAGACAAATGACACACATAGCATACAGTCGGCTAGTCTCGAGTACAATGAGTGTCGCTCCACAGGACCTTGACCTAGAGTTGTTAAGTGTAGTATGACAACGCGTCTCTTTAAACCCGAGTTCCCTGTTGTCTACGCCGCCGTCAGCGTTTAAAGGGTCGAGGAATTTGGTAACAAGGTTCCGAGAAAGGATTAAACAGTGAGAGACCCTACTCCATGTCTGCTCCCTTAGCCTTGGTTCTTGTATTAGACGTGGCACAAATTAATGCACAAAAAGTATGAGTTTTGGTGAGCGGTTAGAGATAGAAGAAGAGGGGACTTTAGGCGTTGTTTTTTTTTTTTTATAAACGGAAGAAAAAAAGTTCCGTTTTTCTTTGTTTTTTGTGTTATGTTTTGTTTTTTTGTTGTTTTTGTTGTTTTTTTTTTTTGTATTCTATCCACACTCCTACCTTTTTTTTTTGTTTTTTGTGGGATTTGTGTGGGGGAAAACTACAAGAGAAACAATATTGCGAGTTTTTGCTTTTGTCATTTGTTTTGACCAACAGACTCCAGCTCGTTTTTTTCATTGTTTGTACCAAGCGCTCAACGGGGGGGGTACAGCGAGAGGGGTTGGCTACGTTCTAGTCCAGGTAGTCACTCCCCTGGATTATGGAGCGTTATACGTATTTCATCATGTGAACGTGCACAATGGGACATGCCACAGGTACACAATAAGAGTATAGATTTAAATATAACTAGACCTTGCCCGGATTGCGAAACATTACAAGCTCCAGCTATTATCGGTTGGTGCATCGTGGTGTACCATCGACTTCAATCCGATGTCGCTACCGCGAGAAGTATGCAGTGACACAGTAATACAGAGACTAGAGAGGTATCTCACGTGTGTTTGAGAGGGAGTGGAAGCAACAAATTATACATTAAAGCAGAAACTATTGTGAACGTGCACAACGTGCAAATGAGAACATAGGGAAGACACAATGCAATATACCTCCTTGTCTTTTCTCAGCTTTGTTACGTTTAAGAGGGGTCACGTGGTGATTGCATAGCGAAATTTTACACAATAAAACCAGTTTAAAGAACCGAATAATTCTGGTCTCTTCTCAGCTACTTGTTTCCCTGAAGCGGCGTGGACGTAAAACCTAAGACACAATTAATAACAGTCGCTAGTCTCAATTCCATTTGTGTCCCCAGTCTCTTCGATCGTTGTTATTACGGTTCGTAGCAATATGTTCTTGAACCCGGTTCCGTCTTCTAAACCAGACTTACTTTTTAAAGGGCGAGCATTGGAACCAAATTCCAACATTAAAAACAGTGACTTAGGGCAGAAACCTGGTCTCGCCTTTAGCCTTAGTTATGTTTGCAGGTACAAATTTGCCAAAAGTGATAGCGAGGATTTTTTGGTTGTTGGGTATTAAAGAGAAAAGGGAATTTAGGTTTTTGTGAGGTGGAAAAAGCATAAGAAAAAAGTTGCAGTGTTTTGCTTCCTTGGTCTTTTCGTAAAGCTTGTTTGTCTGTGTGTTTGGGGCGGGGAGCGGGAGGTTTCAGATAGCAAGGAGTATACATCAACTAAAAACTAACTTCATTCGAGGGACCGATTCAACATTATCTTATGTGACATCCACATTTAAAGCAATATTTAAAGTATAATCTACCTTTCACTGTGTGTTCGAACCACCAGCCTTCCAGCGCGTGATCATAGAGCAGTAGTTTGGTACGCACAATCGCTCAACAGGGAGCTGTTACTATGCGAGGAAATGTCATTAGGTCGTTCAAATAGTGTTGTAGTCACTTGTTTTGGATTGATTGGAGGTTATTAGGTATCATTACCTCATCTTGTGAACGTGCACAACGTGCAACACGCAATCATTCTAACACAATAGAAAGATGTGTATTTTGTAATTTAAGGGGGTCACTTGTGGAATTGTATAGCATATAGTGCCAGAAAATATCCGCAGTGAGTATTAAACCAAATAAATTGTGTTTCTCGCCCAGAGTTTTATCGACTGTGCCCGTTAAATCTGCGGTTTTTTTGGTGCTCACCCCCCCCACCCATGACAAAAAAAGAAATAGTCACTTACGGTCCCCCCCCATACGTTGTTTAGAGGCCCGCCAGCAACAAAGTGTCATTCATTAAAGCGTAGAAGTACGTTTAAGTGTACCATATTGGGGGTAGTGCACAACCTGTTCGCCCAAGTTATTACCTTGTTATGTTTTGACGGCTTTATATAGATAAAGTGGACTTTAGGCTTTTGTGTTCCCCCACAAATAAGAGATAAAGAGTGGCACCTATCTTCAGCCTTGTCTTTCTCAATTGTGTTTACTTTTTGTTTGGGCGGGTGTAGAATAGTAAAATCATCCACTACTAAAACAGTTCATCTGAGGCTTAAAAGACACAGTACACTTCTGACATTCTCCAGTTACAACAATTCGCTGGAAATATGGCTAACTTTTGGCGTGGATGCTAATTCAATATGACTACAAATCGATAAAAACCGTCGCTAGTCTCGATTCGCTCAATTGTTCTTCGCTACAGCGAGCCTGATCCTTGAGGACTGTTTTAAGATAGACGAGATCACTTGTTGCATGACTGGCAACGCTTACGTAAACCGAGCATTGTGAACGTGCACAACGTACAATCTTACCCAGGCAACACTACTAAAATATAGATTTTTAATAAAGAACGTTGTAATCAAGTTCAGAATACATAATAAAATGATGTATTTAAACCACATAATTGTCTCTCCTTAGCTCTTAGTTCCGTTTTTATAGCAGTACAATATTATGACACATAAAATAGTCTCTATATGGTTGTCTGTCACGTGTTAGAGACAGTGAAGCAACAATTTTTAGGTGTAATATAGAAACTAAGGCAGAACCCTGTCTCATCCCAAGGCTTGTTATGTGTCACGTTTAAAAATCATTGAAAGTCTCAAAAAATGGGGTCAGTAACATGTTTTCTTGTGTTTTCTAATTTCTGTGGTTTTTTGTTTTTTGTTTGGTTGGAATAGGGCTGGTAAACGGCGGGGAGTAGGTTATAAAACAACCTACTTGTCTTAACTTCAGCTTTGTTTCCTCGAGAACGGCGGACATTGCAATAGGGAACAATAAATACAGTTGCTAGTCGCGATATATTGGGACATCCAGCATTACTACGTTTTAAGGGTTAGTATCAACTCGCTATAACCCGGTTCAAATGGTTCGACCCAGCTCACTTTCTAAGATTCGAGGACTTGTAACAAGTTCCAAAAACCAGTGAGTTAACCCTAGATCGATGTCGTCTCCTTAGCCTTAGTTCGTTTTAATGTAGACCAATCACGCCGACACACTGTGTTTCTGCTTGTGCTTTATATAGACATGCGAGGACTTTGGATGTGGTATGAGGGAAATATTTCAGAGATATGGTTGCAGTATTTCTTTTGTCTTTTTTGTAAACTTGTTTTGTTTTTTGTTTGGGGCGGGGGTCGAGGGGGGTACTCCCTAATCAATACTCCTTTTTTCATTCTGAATTTACCTATTCAAAATTACATATGGGACCATAACATGGAAACAAATATTTAAATGATAAGCTAAATTTCATCGGTATTCGATGAACCAGAATAATAAGATCGATATTGCAATAGTTGTAACCAATCGCTAATTCAAGCTAGTCCCTACAAGTGGCAGAATATGATTGAGCATACTTAAAATAGAGGGTAGTTCAACCTATTTTGTACTGATGGAAGTTTCGAAGTAATAAAAATTGTGAAAGTGAACCAAAGTACAATGCAACATATCTCCACAATAAAAAAGTATAGACTTTAATCAACAACTGTGGATCGATAACAAATTACAAAATAAAACAGTTTAAATAGTAAATTATGGGCTCTCCCATAACTTTTTTAGGCCTTGAAATGGCGGAGACATAAATAAATATGAGCACAATAAAACGAGTTCTATAACTGTCTTTCTTTCAAAGTTTTTAGAGGACAGGAAGCAACAAATTGCACATAAGAAAACAGAAACTGAAGGCAGAAGAAACCTGTCTCTCCCCAGGAATTGTTATGTGTTGTAACGGTTTAGAAGCATTGAAATCGTACCCAAAATAAAACGTAAACGCTAACCTACCTCCTCTGTCTTTCACTCAAGCTTTGTTAGCGTTTTCAAAGGGCAGAGCCAATAGCAAATTTACACAATAACATATTTAAATAACAACAAATAATTCGTTCTCATACTACCATAACTCTTGTTTCGTCTTGACATTGGCCGGGACATAACAATAGAGACCACAATTTGATTAAAGCAGTCGCTGTAGTCTCATGATACTTTTTCGTCTCCCCCAGCCGTTCTACGTTGTTAAGGAGGGTTAGTATTTAACCCTATCTTTAATCCCGGTTCCCTTGTTTAATAACCAGCGATTACTTTTAAAAGGGTCGAGAATTGTAACAAGTCCAGCAAAAATACAAGACAGTGATTAAACCTGTCTCACATGTCTCTCCTTGAGCCTTAGTTCGTTTTGTAAGTGTACATCAATATTATGCACAAATAAGTTATGATTTTTGCTGTAGTGCTTTGTATATGAGAAAAGAGGGGACTTAGCATTTTGTGGGGGGAAAATAAAGTAAATGTAAAAAAAAGTTGCAGGTTTTTTCTTTTGTCTTTTTTTAAACATCTTTTTTTTTCTTTTGTTTGGGGCGGGGGTCGTTTGAGGGGGTATCTAGTCCACTAATCCCACCTTTCATTCTGATAGCTTATAATTCCAACAAAAACAATTACAGATATGGGACATGCTCACATTTCTATAAAATTTTTTTACTATATAATCTAAAAATTAAATGGCATGTAGAACAACCGACTCTTCAATGACTCGGACTCTTTTCGATAGTCGTTCTTTGTGCAAATCGTGCCGCATAATCGTTTCTGAGTACTAAGCTGAGGAAAGATGATTGAGACGTTCAAATGAGGTTGTCACTTGTTTTGGTATACTGGAAAGTTTTATAAGTATAAAAATATTCGAAGAGTGCGAACAAGTGCAATGCAACCTGTTTTTGAAACACATATACAATATAGATTTTTAAAGAAAAATAAAGTGGTATCTGATAGCAATTATCACACTAAAATAGCTTATCAAAAAAATAATGTGTATAATCCAGAATTCTTGTCTTAATTGAAAGGAGCGACAATAAAAAGAACCAACATAGCCAGGCAATATATAATACGCGTCTTATTTGCCAAGTTTTTAGAAGGATCAGGAAGAAAAAATTGCACATTAAAAAGACATAGGGACAAGAAAACCTGGTCTAAAAGAATGTTAACTGTCTTGAAAGGGGGTAGCAAGAACAACTGCGGTAACTCATTAAAAAAAACAACAGTAACTAAGGGCAGGAACTAATTGTATTCTTCTCAGCTTTTCGGTTAAGTTTAAAAAGGGTTTTTAGAGTAATTCATGTTAAAAAATAAAACTGTCATAGAAACAACGATAATTCCTTATCGCTTGTCCTCAGCTGTTGTTTACGTTTTTCGCTTGCAGGCATGACAATAACAATGGACCACAATAACAAAATAAGTTATAAGACCAGACAATTGTCTCTCTCGCAGAATATTGGTTTCGCTTGACTATGGCTCGGACAATACACCAATGACACAATAATACCATTCCGTGAGTCTCGATTTACCGTTGTCTCCCCA
Organism: Gigantopelta aegis; assembly: GCF_016097555.1. NCBI lineage: Eukaryota > Metazoa > Mollusca > Gastropoda > Neomphalida > Peltospiridae > Gigantopelta > Gigantopelta aegis. Next base: position 8,231 of record NW_024535229.1, read on the forward strand.
GCCTTCCTACGTTTTAAGGGTTAGTTATACAACCTCATTCTTCAACTCAACCCCGGTTTGCCTGTTTCCTTATGACCCCAGTCCTCACCTTTTTAAAGGGTCGATGTACTTGTAACATAGTTCCAAATTAAACACAGTGATCTAACCCCTAATCCATTGTCTCCTCCCTAGCCGTATGTTCGTTTTAAGTGTTACAAATCTATGCACAACAAAGTGTGATTTTTGAGTGAGGTTTATAATAGAAAAAGAGGGCATTTTAGGCTTTTGGTGGGGGTAAAGAAACATCATGAGAAAAAGTTGCGCTTTCTTGCTTTTTGTCTTTTTTTTAACAACCTTTTTTTTTTCTTTCTTTGTTTCGGGCGGGGGTCGGATCGGGGAGTACTCTATCCCCTACTCCTACCTTCATTCTGAGCTTCCTATTCACCATACATATGGGACACATCCCCATTTAACAACAATTATTTAACAAATATTAACTTTACCTTTCCCTTGTTCGTAACCACCCGCCTCCAGCTCGATCTTTCCATCTTTGTACCAATCCGCTCCAACCCTCGACTGCCGCTACCAGCGCGAAGAATGCTTAGAGATGTTCAAAGAGAGGTAGTCACCTTGTTTTGGAGGATGGAACGTTATCGTAATAACAGTGTGAACGTTGCACAACGTGCAATCGCAACATACGCACATACAATAATACATTTTTAATAAACCACCGTGTGGTACTGATCGCAAATTACACTAAATAGTTAATAAATAAAAAAACTAATTGTGTCTCCACAGACTTTGTTTCTTTCACATGAAACGGCGGGACCGTAAAAACTGACACGAATAAACAGTCCACTATACGGTCTTCTTCAAGTTTTCTAGAGGACAGGAAGCAACACATTGCACATTAAACCGAAACTAAGGCAGAAACCTGTCTCTCCCAAGCCTTGTTATGTTTTCACGGTTTAGAAGCATTGAATTGTACCAAAAAACCCGTAACTAACCTACCTCCTTGTCTTTTCTCAGCTTGTTACGTTAAAAAGGGCAGAGCATAGCAAATTACACAATAAACACAGTCATAAACCATGATAATCTCTCTCTCCAGCCTTTTTTTCACTTGACATGGCGTGACATAACAAATGACACATAAACAGTCGCTAGTCTCGATACATTTGTCTCCCCAGCCTTCCTACGTTTTTTAAGGGTTAGTATCAACCTCCTTTTTAACCCGGTTCCCTGTTTTCTACCCATCCTCCTTTTAAAGGGTCGAGAATTGTACAATTTTCCAAAATAAAACAGTGATTAACCCTACTCCATGTCTACTCCTTAGCCTTAGTTCGTTTTAAGTGTAACAAATTATGCACAAAAAGTATGATTTTTGGTGAGGTTTATATAGAAAGAGGGACTTTAGGCTTTGTGTGGGGAAAACATAAAGAGAAAAATGTTTGCAGTTTTTTTCTTTTGTCTTTTTTTTTAACTTGTTTTTTCTTTTTTGTTTGGGGCGGGGGTCGGAGGGGGTACTCTATCCACTACTCCTACCTTCATTCTTGACTTCCTATTCACATTACATATGGGACAATCCACATTACAAACATTATTTAAATAACTTACCTTTCACTGGATTCGAACCACCAGCCTCCACTCGATCTTTGCATCATTTGTACCAAATCGCGTCAACCGACTGCGCTACAGCGAGAAGATGCTTGAGACTTTAATAAGTTAGTCACTTGTTTTGCATGATGGAACGTTATACGTAATACACATTGTGACGTGCACAACGTACAAGGCCACCTAGGAACACATAATATAGATTTTAATAAACCCGTGGTACTGATAGCAAATTACACATAAATAGTATAAAACCAAAAATTGTCTCTCCCTCCCCAGACTTTGTTGCCCTTGAACGGCAGACATAACAAATGACACAATAAACCAGTCTCTATATGTCTTTCTTTCACGTTTTTAGAGGACAGGAACACAATTCACCTTAAAAAACTACGGCAGAAACCTGTCTCTCCCAGCCTTGTTATGTTTTTCACGGTTTATAAGCATGAATGTACCAAAAAAACCGAACTAAACCTCCTTGTCTTTTTCTCAGCTTTGTTACGTTTAAAGGGCAGAAGCATAGCAAATTACACATAAATAGTCTAAGAACCAGATACTTGTCTCTCTCCAGACTTTGTTTTTACTTGAAAACGGCGTGACATAACAAATGACACAATAAACAGTCCGCTAGTCTAATACATTGTCTCCCCACCTTCCTACGTTTTAAGGGTTAGTATCAACCTCTCTTTAACCCTGTTCCCTGTTCTACCCAGCCTCACTTTTAAAGGTCGAGAATTGTAACACCGTTCCAAATAAAACAGTGATTAACCTACTCCAGGTCTCTCCTTACCTTATTTCGTTTTAAGTGTACAAATTATGCACAAAAGTATGATTTTTGGTGAGGTTTATATAGAAAAGAGGACTTTAGGCTTTTGTGTGGGGAAAACATAAGAAAAAAAGTTGCAGTTTTTCTTTTGTCTTTTTTTTTTAAACTTGTTTTTTTCTTTTTGTTTGGGGCGGGGGTCGGAGGGGGTACTCTATCCACTACTCCGCCCTTCATTCTGAGCTTCCTATTCACATTACATATGGGACCTCCACATTACAAACAATATTTAAATATAACTTACCTTTCACTGGATTCGAACCAACAGCCTCCAGCTCGATCTTTGCATCGTTTGTACCATCGCTCAATCGCCTGCGCTACAGCGAGAGATGCTTGAGACGTTCAAAAGAGGTAGTCACTGTTTTGGATGATGGAACGTTATACGTACTACACATTGTGAACGTGCACACGTGCAATGCAACCTAGGAACACCCTAAATATAGATTTTTAATAAACCACGTGGTACTGATAGCAAATTACCCAAAAAATAGTTTATAAAACCAATAATTGTGTCTCCCCAGACTTTGTTTCCCTTGGAACGGCGGGACGTACAAATGCCACAATAAAACAGTCCTATACGGTCTTCTTTCACGTTTTTTAGAGGACAGGAAGCAACAATTGCACATTAAAACAGAAACTAAGGCAGAAACCTGTCTCTCCCAAGCCTTGTTATGTTTTCACGGTTTAGAAGCATTGAATTGTACCAAAAAAAAACGTAACTAACCTACCTCCTTGTCTTTTCTCTCGCTTTGTTACGTTAAAAGGGCAGAGCATAGCAAATTACACAATAAAACCAGTCATAAGACCAGATACTCTCTCTCTCCAGGCTTTTTTTCACTTGACATGGGCGTGACATAACAAATGACACAATAAAACAGTCGCTATTCCTCGATACATTTGTCTCCCCAGCCTTCCTACTTTTTTAAGGTTTAGTATCAACCTCTCTTTAACCCGGTTCCCTGTTTCTAACCACCCAGCCTCACTTTTAAAGGGTCGAGAATTGTAACAAGTTCCAAATAAACAGTGATTAACCCTACTCCATGTCTCTCCTAGCCTTAGTTCGTTTTAAGTGTACAAATTATGCACAAAAGTATGATTTTTGGTGAGGTTTATATGAAAGAGGGACTTTAGGCTTTTGGGTGGGGAAACATAAAGAGAAAAAGTTGCGTTTTTCTTTTGTCTTTTTTTTTAAACTTTTTTTTTCTTTTTGTTTTGGGGGCGGGGTCGGAGGGGGGTACTCTACCACTACTCCTACCTTCATTTCTGAGCTTCCTATTCACATTACATATGGGCCATCCACATTACAAACATTTATTAAATATACTTACCTTTCACTGGATTCGAACCACGCCTCCAGCTCGATCTTTGCATCGTTTGTACCAATCGCTCAACCGACTTACGACTGCGCTACAGCGAGAAGATGCTTGAGACGTTCAAATCGAGGTAGTCACTTGTTTTGGTGATGGAACGTTATACTAATACACATTGTGAACGTGCCCGTGCAATGCAACCTAGGAACACAATAAAATATAGATTTTTAATAAACCACGGGTACTGATAGCAAATTACCAATAAAATAGTTATAAAACCAAAAATTGTTCTCCCCAGACTTTGTTTCCCTTGAAACGGCGGGACTAACAAATGCACAATAAAACAGTCACTATACGGTTTCTTTCACGTTTTTAGAGGACAGGAAGCAACAAATTGCACATTAAAAACAGAAACTAAGGCAGAAACCTGCTTCCCAAGCCTTGTTATTTTTCACGGTTTAGAAGCATTGAATTGTACCAAAAAAAACCGTAACTAACCTACCTCCTTGTCTTTTCTCAGCTTTGTTACGTTTAAAAGGGCAGAGCATAGCAAATTACACAATAAAACAGTCAAGACCAGAATTCTCTCTCTCCAGCCTTTTTTTCACTTGAATGGCGTGACATAACAAATGACACAATAAAACAGTCGCTAGTCTCGATACATTTGTCTCCCCAGCCTTCCTACGTTTTAAGGGTTAGTATCAACCCTCTCTTTAACCCGGTTCCCTGTTTCTACCCAGCCTCACTTTTAAAGGGTCGAGAATTGTAACAAGTTCCAAAATAAAACAGTGATTAACCCTACTCCATGTCTCTCCTTAGCCTTAGTTCGTTTTTAAGTGTACAAATTATGCACAAAAAGTATGATTTTTGGTGAGGTTTATATAGAAAAGAGGGACTTTAGGCTTTTGTGGGGGAAAAAAAGAGAAAAAGTTGCAGTTTTTCTTTTGTCTTTTTTTTAAACTTGTTTTTTTTTTTTTGTTTGGGGCGGGGGTCGGAGGGGGGGTACCTATCCACTACTCCTACCTTCATTCTGAGCTTCCTATTCACATTAATATGGGACATCCACATTCAAACAATTATTTAAAATAACTTACCTTTCACTGGATTCGAACCACCAGCCTCCAGCTCGATCTTTGCATCTTTGTACCAATCGCTCAACCGACTGCGCTACAGCGAGAAGATGCTTGAGACGTTCAAATAGAGGAGTCACTTGTTTGGGATGATGGAACGTTATACGTAATACAATTGTGAACGTGCACAAACGTCAATGCAACCTAGGAACACAATAAAATATAGATTTTTAAAAACCCGTGGTACTGATAGCAAATTACACAATAAAATAG
>NW_024535230.1:0-22625 GCF_016097555.1 Gigantopelta aegis
AATGAAATATTAAGAAATGGTTTAAAAAGGGTGGAAGCAGGACCCAAATTCTATTAGTTGTTAGAGATATATAATCATTGTGGGTTATATGTTAATACTAGTAATGAGATGGGAGTCATACTTTAAGGTGACATATTGAGTTATAAAGTCATTTTGTAGTCATATCAGCAGACATTGACCAGATTTTTTCTTCTTGGATCACCAGTCAATAGGTTTCTTTTGACCTAGCTGGTGTAAATGACTTTATAAACAGCTAAATAACTTTATATATAGAGCCTCTAAGTCTATACTCTCAAGCAAACAATTATTTCTTCAGCGTAGATGAATAAATTATGACCTGTTATTGTACATGGTGCAAAACATTGACCTAAATTATGTGATGTGGTTGGTTAATACAACTTAATTAAGAACATTCTGATTACACTATTGATTGCATTTCATTTCAATAATGTTTAGTATTCCATAATTGGAAAGTAATAATTTATTATAGTAATCATTAAAACTTTGCAAGAAATTAGGATTACAAGTAGGGCACTGTTTCATTATTGCTAGCAATTTCACCCACTTCATGTGTCAAATTTGAAGTATTTATATTAATGTTGTTTTAATATTTAAAACAGTCTGGAAAAGGGTGCACTCCATTATGCTGCAGAGAAGGGTCATTGTTAGCAGTGTTCAGATATTATTAGATCTTGGAGCTGAAGTTGATACCTAAAGACAAGGTTCATCATTTTTTATTGAAAAATCACTGATTATTGTCTATATTTAAGAATGGCAGCAACTTCACTTCTTATGCTGGTGATCGTGGTCACAATGATGTTATTTAGTATTGTTAGAGTATAAGGCTAAATGTAAATATTACTGATATTGTAAGTTCACTCCCTCACATAAATTTTTAGTTACTTTGAATATAGGGATGATATGACTGTTCTCATATTGCTGATACAATAATGAGTCTTGATGTTATTGAAACCATTTAAGGCAAAGAGTTTGATATGCAATTTACACTAGCAAACAAAGGTTAGCATAACTATACATGTCAATCAATTAATTTGTAATCAATAGCATGGAAAAACAGCTTACACATAGCTGCTACTAGAGGAAAAATTTGCAAGCTGTTGTGAAAAGTTGGTTTCATTCAATTCGAGATGTGTTAATAGTTACTAAGGTGGTAAGTAGATATTTGTTATCTATGATGATATAGATATTTCAGAATGGTAAACTGCTTTGCACGATGCTTCAAAGATTGGTAATAATGACATTGTTAAAACGTAAGTCGCTGTGAATTTGCAAACATTAATTAAGAAATGAGGTAGGATTAAGCAAAAATGGATAATATCATGTTTATACCTGCTATAGAAAGGGGAGAACTACTCTACATTATGCTGCTGCTAATGGTCATAGTGATGTTGTTCAGATCCTTTTAACTCCGGAATAGACACAGAGATCAAGATTGAAGTAATCAGTCTTGCAACTTTACCGTAACCAATTTCTCTTATATAGACTGGAAAGACTGCTTTTGATTATGCTGTGAAGAAAAATATACTGATGTTCTTCATTATGTCAGATCATAAATCTCATGTAAGCATCTATATTAAAAATAAGTATATATTTAAATTTTAAGAAAGTTTTGTCAATGTTTATATTTGTTTAGACCAATCAAAAATTCCACAAAGCACTAGGAGACGAGAATAGAAAGTTGAATTATTGGATGATGAAACCAAGAGCCAAGGTACATTGAATATAGCAACCGAATACAAAATGGGATAGAGCTGAAAGTACAACAAACTAGAGATGATAAAAATGGTTGAAGACGAGCTAGGTTATTTGAAATCACGCTGCTTTACTTTGGAAGGGAAAAGGAAGATCTTAACCAAAGCAACTATATACACAGAGAGAAATAAGAACGAAATCATTTATGGAGATAGACAACTTAAGAACCAAAAATAAAAAAGAGCAACGAAAGTTAGAAAACAGTTATCAACATCTAATAGAAGAGAAAGGAAAAAAAATAGATGTGAGTAGTTATAATGTGTGTATAATTTTATCATAACAACAGATCTTGAGGCAAGGATCATAAATTAGGAAGGAAGAAATAAAATCAATATTAGTCTGACATCTAGACAAGAGCTAAATGACCTTCAAAAAAATCAAGACAGAGAAAAAGAAGTACAAACTGACATAGTCATAGTAAAGGTAAATAAAAAGTATAGTAATACTCACTATGGTTATTTCTCTGTAGAATATGAAAGGCAACATTATTTGGCGGAAAACTAGCCATGCTATTGTGTTGATTATCTTTTTATTGGAAGTTGGTGCTCTTTGGGCATATCATTCAAGTTGGAGTTGGGATGAGAGTCATTCCATCTGTAAGTTCTACATTAATACCCAAGTACTATATGATATATTACTTCAAATATTATCTCTGTTATAGTTTCAAATACTAATACTCCAATCGGATGTCATCTGTTAAAGTACAAATAGCAGATCAAAAATTGTGAACAGGTGGTACAGAAGGAGTTTGACATTCCTCAACAAACATGGACATCATGGCTTTCAGCAGATATAACTGTTTGTATTGGTCCTTCTATAGAGCCTCACCACACAGCTAATATAAAGACATTACAACTGAAAATATGGCATAGTGTTAGATCTAAGAGTCAATCCTATTATTTATACGAGTAAGATAAAAACATGTATGGTTTATGTAAACACTATGGACTTATCTAGCATCTATCAGAAACAAACACTGCACTGAAGATTATAGGAAGCTATTTACAAAGAAAGACAGCAGTGGAAATTATGAATGGGAATTTGGCTTTTTTACTAACACTGAGGACCGTTAGAAAAAGTAAAAATAAACTTATGTTAAACATGTTAAAAATTTTCTACAGTGTTAGAAAACAATGGATTTAATAGGTCTGTATGGCAGAAAGAATATTCTTTCCCATTTTATTTTGAAAGCAAATGATTACTATAGACATAAGTGGATATAAGAATTATAGAATGGAAAAATAAAGAATTTCAGAGGCCCCTAAAAGTAAGCCAACAATCAGTGACTATCTAAAATTTATTTTCATTTCAGCATCATATTGATGATATACTTAGAAAGCACTATTGTATTCAGTGTATGGATATTGTTGCATGGACAGGGATTCAACACCAAGATCAACTATTCTTAAAGTACCTATTATTGGGACAATACAACCAAAGGAAATATCTTTTATGTTGGACATCAAAACAAGGTATATTACTGCTATTATTGATATATTATTATTCAACATGTAACTAGATGTACCTAGTCAAAGATATGATGTTAGTACAATAAAGGCAAGATGGTGGTAATGGTGTTACCCCCCATGCTATTTGTGATTAATGATATTGATGCATTTTTTAGGATTATTCCTGATGATTCATCACAACTGCTCCTTCATCTTCATAGTATTTCAGAATTATACTATTCTGTGAGCATCTTGGTCTTGGTTCAAATGAGTGTCGTAAAATTGAAAAAGAAAGATCAGGAGATTTAGGAACTCAGAAAAGTGATATGTTATGGAAATGGCGAGAGAAGAGGCAGGCACACATGGAGAGACTGTATTAAGCCATTTGCACTACTAGTCAAGTGTTCTAAGGCTAATGAATTGCTAAGAAGTATCACGTTACATTTAATAGTAATGATGAAGTTGTAAAGATGTGTCCTAAATTAATGATGAATAAGCTTTGGCTTTTTTTGCTGTTATACCTTTCTATGCTGCTTTTATTATATAGTGGTTATTTGTACAGCTTTTATGAGTATATGTGATGTGCACATGTTTTGTTGTTTAACTAACACTGACATTTTAAATTCTTATATGTGTACCTGCTGTTTTATTTGCTGTCATTTTAACTTTGTTTGCTATCTACTTTTATTTACTACATTTTGTATTGCTTACTAGTTTTTATTATAATTATTGCTTTAGTTTTGTTTGTTTGCTGCTCCCATCATATGTCTCTACTATTCTTTCTTAATTTGAGTTATATTTGCTATTATATTAATTTGCTGCCATTTCACTTACTGATTTTGTATTCCATTTTTTTATGATTTGTGCCATTTATCCATTTGCTAATTGCTATTGATAGACATTTGCTTGCCATTTCACTTACCATTCCTTTTATGATTGGTTCTATTGATCCATTTGCTAATTGCTATGTGATACATTTGCTGCCATTTCACTTACCATTCATTTCATAATTTGTGACAAACTTCCTATTGTATCCATTTTAATTGCAATTGTGATTACATTTTGCCAATTCATTTACCACATCATAATTTGTACAAGTCTATGTATTTTAAAAATTGTGCTACTTCATTGTATAGGAATAAGAATCTTGAAATCTTCTATCCTCAGTATAGTCTATCTCATAGTATTGGAATTTCTGGGGGGGGGATAGAGTTGGGGGTTTTTTGTGTTAATAATAATTTTGACATCCTTTAAAATATTAGTCCTAATTTAGGTAGGCACTAACCAAATCTGACATAGGAACCACACAAAACCCCAATAATGATGCATGATAATGCCTTACCTAATTTAGATCATAAAAATTATAAGACAGATTAATTAACTTTGGGCATTAGATGGAAAAAAACCTATTAAGATAAAGTGATAATTACTTGCATATTTCAATATATGGTCATGTAACAAAATGTTAAAGACAAAAACACAAAAAAATTCATTACAAATATTCGATTTATTACTGAAAAAATTCTTCTACTACCTATTAAACATAGTATAAAAATAACATTGCCTATATTACTGTCTAGTATATGTTATTTTATGCAGCTCACCACACATGTGCAAAATATTTCAAGGATCAGTAGAAGCTTCTGATATTGGGTTCAACAGGGCAAAGTATCACAAGGTTTGAGCTGAGATGAGCTGGCTCTCGACTTGGTTGCAAGGAATTGAAAACCAGAAATCAGGGCTAGTTACTGCAAAAGGTGGGATGGGATAATTCATCTGGAAGTTGAAGTTGTAGCTTTCAGTACTTGTTATACTAACACCACTGTCCAATCTTGGACAATTGACTGCCTGTTGCTCGTATGATCTTTCAGAGAGATATTGTGATGTGCCTCTTTGAGTGATTGTTTAAACTCCTTATGAGATGGTTCTTGAAATGTTTCAATGGATTCTTCAAGTGATGATCCTGTTCTGGGACGTCTTCAAGCATTCCTCTCATCCATTGAATACTTGATATTAAATCTTCGAATTTCATCTGTGGTATCTATTCTTTCACTGTGCTGAGCTTGAGTAACTCTTAGAGTTTCAAGGTTCTCTTTAACAGAGATAGATGCTTATGTGGCTTTAGTTTCCTGTCTGCCTCAAGATCAATCATTTTTTTATAAGCTGCTAGTTCACTTTGATGGGTGTTGGAGCACACGTCATGTCTTGACTGAGTCTCCTTGTACTTCTTGAAAAACTAATTTTAGTTTTGGCAGAGTGAATACATCTTGAACAAGCACTTTGAAATGATGTGGCAATAGCAACTCTTTCTGCTCAATGAGAAAATCTTGGAGCACATTTTCTGGTAATGGTATTTCTAACATGTATTCCTTTTGGCTCCTCAAGCTCTGTCTTGATTCAAGCAGTTGTTCCTTTGTGTTCAGGTGTTGAGGACAAAATATTTTTGTTAGTAATACTATCAACATGTATATGTGCTCTGTTCATATGTTCACTTCTTTATTTGGCATCCAGTTTTATTTAATGATGGTGCTGAAACTACTGGTTCAGCTGTTCTGTCACTAAGTAAACACAACAAACTCATAACAGCAGGAACTATGAGGTGTGGGTGGTGCGTCATATTAAAACACAATTCATTGTCAAATATGGGTAAGGACAAATGACGATCCTGAATATATATCCAGTACCATAAGAATTTAAGTCATGGTGGATCAATCTTGGTTAGAACTGCTGAGACGAGCATGTGGTACTACAGATTATATATCATGTAAACATGCTCATAGTCTGCACAAAGGGTGAGAAAGGGGCCAGATGCCCCTCTAATTCAATTTTTGCATACATATATGGTGATGCCATCCTAATTACAATTAGTACCTTTTGCCTTTCCATTTAAAAATACCAGATAATATTAGTAGAGTGGGAGTGATCGATTCCTATCCCAACCCACCATTCTTATAACTGTGCACCCCACATATTTAACATTTTCATAAAACAAATGTGTTTAGTTGTAGTGAACTAGATACCATATTTGGGCCTTATCAATACTTAATCCAGTTAGTAGTCTGTTAATATAGTAATGTTTACCATATTAAACTGTTTCACTATAACATGGAGTCACTTCAAGTCTTCCGTCTGTTCTAGAGACTCCCACACTCCAGATTCTCCATTTACCAGCATATTGTAGAGATAGTTCCTAATATGGAAGAGAATAAATGATTATGAATCTTATTAACATTATGATTCTTATCCTATTATCTTCATAGGACACGATGAAATTGAATACATCATCCTGTTTGCTTTTTGTTTTGCCAAACAATTAGATATAACAATACACACTATTTTATGTCTCAGGGCAGTAACTAAATTGCCTTTTAAAGAATGTCAAATTCCGTCAATCAAACTACACACTAGCGATTGGACAGAAATAACGCTGCTCTCGGCTCTATAAACGTCAGATCATTAGGATCATTTAATATCCAGCGATGCCAGTCTCAGCGAAGCCAGCAGCTTGTGCACCTTATATTATCAATACGATGCAATAATCAGCTGATAACAATGAAGCTGCACAGTAGTACTAAGACCTAACAACATACACACAATAACTGCTATCTTGCTCCTCTTCTCTAGCAGGCAATAGTTCAACGAGAAATATATTTTAATCCCTCCTTGAAATTCTGACCTTTGAACTTGAATTGTATTTATATTACAAGACTAAAATACTTTTAATTAACAAGTTAGAATATTTAAAACAAGAATGGCTAGATCCACTGCATGAACATTAGAAGACAATAATAATAAACTCCACGAATGGTAAGATTTAACTGCCATGTAACATAAGACTAATATAACGTTAAGTAAGCAGTAAGGAGTAATCTAAGCTAATTAAACCCAGTTAATTTGGAATGTTCCCAAAAAGATTGAGGAGGAGTGCGAATAGGTGATATATGAATTAACTGGTGTTACAACTTTGGAATTTAACTAAGTACATAACAATGATTATATCTAATTATATACATCACATTTATTAATTTTCAAGGATGGGGTTTTAAGGTTGAGTTGTTTGATGAGGCATTCCATGAAGATAGAAGAGCTACGACGCTCTGCTGGGTGGCATAGAGTTATAACCAGGGTATCAAACATTCTGAGTTGAGACTCTGTTATCAGATTGCTCATCAAATGACATAGTGAGACTTGTTTACACTCACCACTATCAATCCTTGAAAGATAACGAACACTGGTAGCGAGCCCTTCACGAGACTCCGTTCAATGATCTTGAGCTTTGAATAGATTCTGTAATTGTAGCTGTAGCTCTTTGCTGTCTTGTAGCCATTCTTTCTCCATTTGTGTTGACTGCATCATCATCTAGATTATGAAGCTTAAGATCACACTTCTCTGCAATACATTTAACTGACTCCAAAGCTTCATTGAATTTATCCCATACAATCCTTATGTCATTCCTTCTTCAAGGTTTGGATCAGTTGTATTCGTGTGAGCTACTTGAATGCTTCCAGTTCTGCCTGAGTTGTCTGGCACATATTTGCTAGTTGAGTATCTCTTTTCATAATCGATACTTTAAAGCTCTTGTCGTTCCCGCTCATGTTCCTGTTGTTGTTGTTGTTTCATATCTCACTTTGTTGTAGTAGCTCTTCTTTGATTGTGGTTGATTTCAATCACCTGTTTTTCTTTAACCTGAGTGAGCTCTTTTGTTAAGCACTCAATTTTTTCATTAGCGCTAGAAAAATCTTCTGTAGCCCCCTTAATATTTTCCTGAACAAGATGGAGCTCAGTCGAATGTCGTGTATCTTAGCTGATCCTAATATAGAGGAGTATTGTTATTGTGGGGATTTTGATAGCACTTTTGGACATGTATAGAAGCTTTGTGGGATCCAGTTTGAACTATGAGCTGATGCAACACGGGTTGACAGGAAGATCCTAGAATACTAGACATGATTAACTCAACACTATTTTAACAATGTGAATCAAAAGGTCAAAAATTATGAGTTAAGTGATTCCTAAGATTTAGTGTAAGTGGGGGAAATATCCCATAAGGTACTGCTGAAATATGACACCTTCAGTACAAAAATGGAATTCTTTTTCTCATTCTACATTTATGATTAGGGCATTTCCTAAAGTTCCATTTTTATATATTTTAATGTACTATTTCAAGTTCAAAGACATCTCTTACTTAAATTCCAAAATGTCAAAGTTTAAAAACATAAACCTTATACATGTGTGTGTAATGATTGCATAACAAAGTACATTTGATGTGATTCCCAATACTTGATGATTTGTAATTTAATGGGACTATATTTATCTATTGGTATAATGTGGTAGTATACTGTTTTTTTCCAAGAAAAGTCATTGTCTATAAAATTTCTTTGGAATCATATATGGTAAGAAATGAATAGTACCACATACATGTTCTAGGCTATTATGATGTCGTCAATCACTAACAGTCCAGAGGTTAACTAAACTGTTTTTTTTTTCAATTATATGAACGACAATAACAACTGTCTAATACAAGATGACGCAATAATCACCAGTAATCAAAATTATCTTTATAGGCTCAAAAAGTCTATAATTTATAATGAACAGAACAGACAATAGCCAATAGCAAAACAGTCTTAAATGCAGACAATAAAATATTAACAGATGACACAAGAGACATAGAATAATTAGAATGTCACTAAGGTTTAGTCACTACTATGTTCATGAATCCAGTTAAATATGTTATAAGAGGCTGCAGGTGTTAACTTTATATTAAATGTTGCCTTAAATATTTCTGTGTACAAACAATGATGGATTATAGTTCATACTGGCCTGTCTATTGGATATATCATTATCCTTACCTTATTACATGGTTTTTTGACATGGTACATGAGATTGCATCAATTGGATAAGTCTCCATATTATGTTTTGTATTGCACGTCCTCTAAAGAAAGAATAAAGAAGATTATGGCACAATGTAATTGGTTAACTATGGAGCAGTCCCTATAGCTTAAAATGCTGATTTAACAAGTTTCAATTCACTCCCTGAATACTTTGCTAACTCAATGATTGAATTTAACCAAATGTGTTTACATAATTTAATTCTTCTTCTTCACCAAATATTACAAAATTAATTATAAATAAAGGTTAACAACATTTGCATTTCTTTAAGACTCTGAATAATCAAAGAATAAATTAGAATTTCCTTTGAGTTTCCTTCACAAAGAAGGTTTTTGTGTTAAAAAATAATGAATATTACAACAATACACTGAACATAATATTAAGTATTCTGTGACAAAATTTGTATTACAATATAAATATAATATATAATATAAATTATATACATTGTTATATTGAAAAAAATTTGATGGATGAGAAATGAAAGTCCTTACAAGCATACATAAGAGATATAAGAAATTATTAAGATGCACACAACCATAAGTTGTTTCAATTAGAGCTATATAGTAATATAAATAGGTCTAATGGCATTATCCACATTATTCAAGCCACTAGTATAGAATAGTTTTGAGTCCTATTATCCATGACTAGTACATATATTTTATTAATATATATACAATATGAAATCTTCAATACAAGTAACACAGTACTACAAGCAGTAAATACATTCAGTCACCTCTTTTAGTAGATTAAAATGGGTAGGCAGCTGTCTTGTCAACAATAAGATCACTACTACCACACAGCAATTTGCAATACAGCATTATCAATCTACATACTATTTTTTATAGCTCATCCCACATAATTTTTTTAACATCGTGATGAACAAATTTGAAATATCTTTTTTAATATTGATACAATCAAAATAATCATTTTTTATTAATAAAATAATAATAAATAAGACAAATAACTAATCTCGTTTTAGTGGAAAATAAATATAAAGATATATTGTGTGAGAGCTATATAGTGGTCTAATTAATTATGCAAAGAAAAGTCTAATTATGGTGTACCATTATTGTGTCCCCCTATTAGTTGGAGTTAAATATTAACCCTTGATCATTATTTCAGTTTTTGTTTCCACATGTATCGCTAGTACTGTCCCCAAAATTTTCTCAGCAAGGTTTTTTAGTTGATCTACTAAATCTCCCAGGCCCATACCACCTCAACAATATTGTGAGGTGAGTTCCTAATGAAGTCCCTCATTTGACTGTTGAGTTTTTTTTTTTTTTGGGTAGATTCCCAATTGTGCGGGGTACGGGGGATCTGACGTCTCATTTGAGGAGATCCATTAGTACCAACAGGTGACAGTTCTTTCAACAAAGTACTCGAGTTTGGGAAGGGACAAAGAAATGTTCTGTTGTTTCAGTATTATTATTTCATCTATTGCAGGTAATGATTCTCCACTTTGTTGATGTGGCAGGGTACCACGCCCACTTGAGCCAGCACTAGAGGTGCTATAAGAACGTTGAAGCACAGGAGAGTCCATGGTTTCTGACAAGCTAGACTCAGGAACAGAGATGATTGGGACGAGGTCTATAAATTTGTCTGGTCTCATTTCTATGTGATTGTATTATAAACGTCTTCTCTCTGAGGCTTCTTTTGGAATAAGACTATCAGCGAGGTGATCTAACTTCCTACGAAGTGTGTTCATAGTTTTTTTCGCTGAAGGCTGTTGTGGCTTATTACCAGAAGGGTGAAGTTTTCATTGATTGCTGGTTGTGCCTGATTACCAGAAGGTGGAGCATCATTGGCAGAATGACTTTTTGACAAATCTGCCATATCCTTTTTCATCTCCTCAATGACTGATTAAGTTGTCCCTGCAGATCAGAAAGATTCTGTTTTAGTTCATCAACTTTAACTTGGGAAGCCTTCAATTTCTCTGACAGCTCACCAATGTCTTTTTTGCCATTTGCCAACATTGTCCTGCATTATTCATCATTTCTGGTTTCAAACTGCTTGTTTTATGCTGACCCAACTTTTTTTCATCCATTTTATCAACCCTTGCAATAAATTGACTGACTTTGACATTGGAGATCACTGAAGCTAGACTGCATCTCATTTTCTAACTTTGTGATTTTATCATTGATCCTAATGTTTTATGAGTCTTGATCATCATGATGCTGTTTTGGTCGATCTCTCAATATTGTTTTAATTTCTTTTCCATGATCGAAATTCCTTTATCTTTTTTTGAAGATTTTGGTCAGCAGCTTGAAGCCTTTCTTCACCTTCCTTCTTTTTGACTTGAGCCTGCTGTTTGTAATTCTTTTCTGAGGATAGCTAAATCATGTCTTGTAGTTATTGTAATTGAGTCTCATATTTATTAACTCTTTGGCGTTCAAGATGACTTGTTTGATCAAATGTATCAATTCGGGTAAGTAACGAAGCTATCAGTCTTCCAGCAACAGTGTTACCTTGGTCTGAATTAGTAACGATAATTTTCATTTGGTTGTATAGGAGGAAACAACACTCAAGTAAAATAGGTCACATAATGTACCATGGTACATGTAGTAAGTGTTGAGTAAGCTAATTGATGCTCTAAGCAGTCTATAAAATACAAATTACATTATATTCTATCAGTGACTCCATAAGGAAGCCATTAATTACATGCTATATAAGTCAATAGGAATGTCCTTAATGGTATGAAACTTTGGTCACATAAGGTTATTACTGATTGACTAGTTAACGGGGACTATGAATAACTCCAATATATTCACTTGACACACTAGTGAGTCTGCTATTGTGACTTAATAATTAAAATGTTTAGTGTCAGGTAATAAGTCCATACTTTGTTCATTTAGTTTAATGTTTGAGGTCTAGTGGTGGTATCCACACCACATATCAGTAGGGACCTCCAGATAACCTCCAAGCTGTAAACTATCAGTAAATAGATATCACACAATTAAAATTTCAACAATTCAAGATTTGAGTGTAACTGTTATAGTCATAGACCAGCTACTTGCTAATGACAAACAGAATAGCTAGTCTATTATAACAACAAGTATTTATTAGATAGGTATCATACACCCTTGTACATTGCTATCGCTTTACCTCTTGCTCTGGAGATATCAACGTCTCTGATTCGACTTTTTTTTTGCCGAGCATCCATGAGATTTTCTGTCATGAGCTTGTGCTCTAGCTCTGAGTTTTCCAGGCACTCCCACTCACGAATAACCACGCCTACAAATTATTATTCAAACAACTACCGTCAAGATTTCGATAAAGATGTACCATCAAACCATTCTTTTGTCTGGGAAAGAAAAGGTCGCTTACATTTTGGAACAAATACTGGTGACTCTGGATTATCACCGCCCTCTGAGAGAGCTACGACTGCGATAACCAGATTCTAATTGATGTCAGTCGAGCTCTGACTGCGGAGTAAAAAATGCTGGATCATATTATCTTAACATTTGACTTGTCCTTTCAAGGGAAGAAAACAAGTGGAAAGGATCCAGCTCTTGTTCTGTATGAAATGGCTTCATTAACTTCAATCTTGACAAAAATGTCATCAGGTAATTATAACTGAAACCACGGAGGAGTACATAGTTACATTTGTTTTTCTTCCAGATTTTGAAACAAATTTGCTCAAGAGTATGGAAATAACTTTAAGACCTTCAATATCTTTAATAGCTTCACGTATTTGTTTTTCAACTTGATATTTAAGTTTTCCCATACGCTCACCAAAGGTAGTGCCAAGCTTCTCTTCAGCCTCTCTTAAAGACATTTTTAAGTTGAACATCACTTTTGATTTGTGTCTCCATTGTTTTTAAAATATTTTCATCATTGTAATTTCCTCTTCTTTTTTTTCTTCTTGACAGTTTTTATTCCTTAACTCTACTTTCAAGGCAAGAGACTCTGTCATTCATTAACTTGTATATATTGTTCAACAAGTGAAATTGATACTAGAATTTATCACATAACATACCATATACTTGTTTGATAACTAAATAAAGTAATGAATTATTATTATTATTGACACACTACACCTTCTCATCAACACTATCAAACTATTGTATTACTACTTAACTAACACTTAACTATAAAACACACCACACCCATGTTTGAGTTTTCACCTCTAGAGGATTGAAACAGAATCACTATTTTAATGATTCCTAATTAGAAACGCTATCAAGCAATGGGGGTAGCTTGTTGAATTTTTTTGATATCAACTGTAGACCAGAGATGGTGAAGCCATCAGCATCTTCTCCTATTTGAACAGTTGGGTATGTGGAACAACAGTTTTTTTTTACAAAAAAATGTGTGACCTAGTGTTAATAAATTTTGATTGTTGATCATGGGTAGTGAAAATTTTATGGGTGTGTTCAATTATCGATAACACAAACCTATTGACCAGAATTGGAAATGCCCACCCACTTTCAATATACACCATTGTTTACGTCTATATGGCTTACTACAAGTCACCTGGTCTATCCTATTATATAGTTCAGTCTTATTTTAATATTCACATATTCAGGACAAGAGTTATATTTAAAAGTAGTCAACTCCCAGTGAATATATAGATCAACATGGGAGGCCCATAGTCTCAGAAAGGAGACCACGAGCTTCTGATAAGCTATAAGACACACTAACATATCAAATTTTCAAAATGGGGAACCAGCCCCAACAAACTTTAAAATAATACATGTCATGAAATTAATATAGAATCAGCTCTATCATACCAATTATTATTATTGTCACAATTAAAAATAAACTAGAATATGCATAGGAATTTTTATGTGTCTTACTGTTCTAGTTTTTGAGAGATAAACTATGGAGAGTTGAGAGTACCCCAATTAAGTTTTTGCTCACATCTACAAGATGAGGACAGCTGTTTGAGATGACCATGATAGAACAGTTATCTGGAGTACTAGTTGGTAGAATTACAGGACCAAAAACAGTTCACTAGATAGCGGAGGTGTTATATTAATGGCATCAGAAGAATTGCTTCTGGTATCTTCGTTATTTTACGACATTCGTTGATTCCAGTGCTACATCAGTTTTAATCGGTTTATTTTTTTCTGATAATAATTTCAAGTTCAGCTAGTTTGGTTTTGAGAACCTTATTTTTCTAATTCCAATGTTTCTATATCCTCCACAATATTAATGTCCTCTATTGGAATATTGTGAAATTGTCCAAAAATGTGCTGAGCTTGAAGACCTTCAAGCTATCATTAGAATCAATTTATCTTTCATATAATTCAGTATGTGATTTGTTTTAAGTCTTTTTTCTGGATGAGGTCCTTATGATGGCCTGTTTTTCTAAAACACTTTCTCCCTTTCCCAAACCACATACCAACATCTAGAGACTCCTGATTAAAAAATTAGTCAGTGAGAATTTGATTAAACTAATAAATTATACTCTATAACATTGATAGCTATATATTCTTATATATATATTTATCACTGACAAAAATGGGATGTAAATAATAAACATGTAAGAGGTGTTTTTTGTGACATTTGCTGCCTAGTGTACATCGGTAAATCGTTTGTACATTCATCTCTTAAAGGAATACTAAACTTCATCTCCAACCGATACGAGTATTTTAAGCCTATTAACTCACTAATTAGTACTTTTAGAAACTGTCATAAAAATTGTTAATCCTACTACAAAAATTGTATTTCATAAAATGAATTAGGCATGCTCAGAACAGATAAGTTAGTATAATAATTATATATAGTATATATATATATTATATTACTTAACCCTCAATATCATTTTATATGTACAAAAATACAGTGTTAACAAAGTAAAGTTAATAGATTACATTTCTAACTGCACTAATTAAATTAACGTATATTTATGGTACATATATCTTTTGTCTTTAATTACACACTATCAATGACATATAGTAGCCATATTAATCAGAAAGCTTATGAAAGTTGTATGTAGGAATTACAATGGTGGTCCTTTCATGCATACAATTTTTTTGTGTTTTTTTTTTTCATAGACTTCCTTTTAAAATGGCCACATAGGCAGCAATTATACACAGAATCATTCCAAATTTCTTACACAAGAAGGACCTCTTTTGTCAGGTTTGGTCACATATATTATTATGATCATAAGTGACAATGAATCTTATCTCTCAATGGGAACACTATATTGAGCATAGCGTAATGCCTACTGAGTCATAGGAACAGGTGATTTAGAGACCTGGAGTATTTCTCTAGCAAGGTATTTGATTATATGTCTATAGATAACTAAAGTAAAGTACAAAACTGACTCAATATAGACATTTTATTATGATATAAAATTATGGTTAGATCATGTTACACTTTTAATTCCTAATTATTATAGCTCTCAAATACTGTAATACAGTTTCGGTAACTGAATTATTTAAACAAATGTGTTACATAATTAATTCTTCCTCTAATATATTCCTCTCACCAAATTCTATAAAGTTAATTATATATAAAGGTTAACAATATTTTATGATTCATTATTAAACTCAGAATAATCAAAGTTAAATTAGCATTTCCTTGAGACAACAAAATGAATTCCTCACAGAAGAATGTGTTAAAAATAATGAATATTACAACAATATACTGAGCATAATTTAAGGTATTCTGTGACAAAATTTGTATTACAAGATATATGTTATACTATATAGATATAATTATACACCTATTATAATAAAGAAATTCTGATGGATGAGAAAGCATTACATATAGGAGATATAAACATTATCAATGAGATGTGTGCAAACCATATGTTGCTCAAATAGCAAAGTAGGAGGCTGTAGTATATATCAATGGGATTAATCCATACTATTCCTTCCACCGAATACAGTAGACGGAAAAAAGTCTATTATCCATACCATTACTAATAATATATTATATATATATATCTATATATATAAGACCTATAAAAGTTCTGTGCATGTACTAACTTACTAAACCACAGTACAAGTAGCATAATGTTCAGTCCCAGCTCTTTTAGTAGATAGTCTTAGGAAGCTGTCTTTTGAAGTAGTTTTTGCAATAACGTAACAACTATTTTTTATAGCTTTTTATCACACACAACTTTTAATATCATAAATTTTGAGAATAGTTTTTATACCATGTAATGGAACAAAAATCATAATGGAACATAAATAAAATATAAAGATTCAAAATAATATATCGTGTTTTTGGTGAAAAACAATAAAAGTGGAAAATGAAAATAAAAGTGGTCTATTGTGTGAGAGCTATTAACAGGAGGAGTGGTTTAGTGTATATGGTCTATTATGTAAATTTCTAATGTACCTTATTGTCAATACATTACGTGTGTCACTATCTGTTTGTTGAACAAAGTTCCAGCAAAGGTTTTTCAATTGATCTGCTAAGCCTTCCATGGCCCACACTACCTCAACAATAATGCGATGATTGTTCAGATGAAGTTTCATTTGTTTTTGAATATCAATCGTGTTAGGGGTTATGTTCATTTGAAGAGATCCATTAGTCACCAATAGGTGAGGGACGAAAAAGAACTTGTATTTGTGAGCGACAAAGATAAATCTCTTGTTGGTCAGGATTATCTCTTTCACAATGGACAAGTAATTGTTCAGGATTATCAATTTCACAATTACAGATAGTGAATCTTTACTTTGTTGATGTGATAATGTGCCATGCCCACTTGAAGCAACACTATAGCCGCTGCTATTAGACCGTTGACGATCAATAGGTTCCATAGTTTCTAATGAGTCAGACGAAGGAGTAGAGATCGAGGACGAGGTATATTTCGTTGGGTCCACTTCTACGTATTCTCTCAATGGGGCTTCTTAGGGAATGAGTTCCATCAACGAGGTTTATCTAACTTGCTACCAAGTTGTCCATAATTTCAATGAAGGTTGGTTTAGACTGATTGTTGGCAGGATGCAGCTTGACAGATCTGTCATTTCTTTCTCATCTCCTCAACAGACTGGTCTAGGATTGATGTAGTTAGAGAGCTTCTAATTAACTCACCTTGAGAAGTCTTCCAATTTCTCTGAGAGTTCATCAATGTTATTTACCAATTTTGTCTCATATTTGTTAATCTCTTTTCAGATGATTCATTCCTTTATTCTTTCTTGAAGACTATGATCATAGCTTGAAGCCTTTCCTCAGTCCCCTTTTATCTCAGAACAAGTTGCTTGCAAGTCTTCTCTGAGCCAGCTAAATCTTCTCTGAGGCCAGCTATATCATTTCTTGTAGATTTAAGTTGAGTCTCACATCTATTAAGTCTTTGGGTTGCAGAGATGAGGTGTTGATCAAACGTATCAATTCGGGTAAGTAAATGAGCTATCAGTATTCCAGCAACAGTGTTACCTTGGTCTGAATTAGCAACAATAATCTCATTTGGTTTTAGGAGGAACACTCTAAGTAAAATAAAGTCCACATAATGATACATGTACATGTATATGTGTTGAGCTATGATTGGTACTCTAAGCAGTTCTATATAGAATACAAATCATGTTTATTCTATAGGAAGTTATTAATTACCTGCTATATATGTCAATAGGATGTCTTAATGGTATGAGACTTTGTTCAAGTATGGTCATTACAGAATTGACTTGTGACTAGTTATTGGAACTATGAATTAACCAAAATATCACACACATTAGCCTATCAGCGCTTGACTTAATGCAGTAAGCCCATACTTTATTGTATATACATAACATATGCAGAACCTCCAGATAGTCTCAAACCTTGAACAATTGAATATACAATCATGAATGCAGTATTTTAAGAGTTGGGTCTATCATAGTACAGCTACTTGCTAGTGAGCAAACAACAGCTAGTCTATCATAACAACACGTATTTACTGATAAGTTACATACCCTTGTACATTGCTATCACTTTACCTCTTGCTCCGAGGATATCATCGTCTCTGATTCAACTTCGTTTTTGCCGAGTAATAATGGAGTCTACAGCCATGAGCTTGCTGTCTCGTCTGAAGGCTTGTCAAGAAATAGCCCACGCCCACAAAGTTTATTACGAGATAATTTATTATTATACAACAATACAATTACTCTCGAGTAGCCACCCCTTTCTTAAATAAAACGGGAGGGGCTGGCTACATGACAAAATAATTACAACCAGCTTCTGTAGCAGTATACTTATTTCGTTGTAGCCGTTCTTTAAGATTTTGGTAAAGATGATACCAAACCACTCTTTTGTTTGGGGTAGGAAAAGCTAACTTGTGTTTTGGAACAAATACTGGTGATTCTGGATTATCTCCGCCCTCTGAGAGAAAGGATACAGCACGACTGCGATAACCAGACTCTGTTGATCTGTGTCGATCGAGGGTCTGGACTGTGGAGAAGATACTGGAGTGTTGTCTAACATTTGACTTGTCATGTAAGGGGAAGAAAACCAGTGGATATCCTGCTCGTGCTGTCTGTCTGAGTCTGACTGACCTTGTTGTGAGACATTGATTTTCCTTTTGGGTAATGTCTGTGGTCTGGTATTCTTAATGTTGGCTTCAAATAACTTCAATCCTTAACAAAATGTTCTCTTGATTCATAGAAAGTGTAGACAATTGCTCATCAATACTAGGATGTTGGATGAATGTGTCATCAGAAAACTATAACTGGACCAGGAGGAGTACGTAGTCAATTTGTTCTTCCAAATTTGAAACACGTTTACCTCAGATGTAAAGATAATCAACATCTTCATATTTTTGATAGCTTTCGTATTCGTTTCAACTTGATATTCAAGTTTTCCCATACGCTCACCAAAGGTAGTGCCAAGCTTCTCTTCAGCATCTCTTAAGACATCAATTAAGTTGGACATTACTTTGATTTGTGTCTCCATTGTTTTAATATTTTCATCATTGTATTTCCTCTTCTTTTTTTTTCTTCTTGAACAGTTTTTATTCATTGATTCTACTTTCAAAGCAAGAGACTCTGTCAATTCAGTAACTTGTTTTATTTGTTCAACAAGTGAATTGATACTATAATTATCACATAACACACCAGATACTTGTTGTGATAACTAAATAAAGTAATGAAAATAGTTATTGATATTACTGATACACTAAATTTCTCATCAACACTATCAAACTATGTATTTCTAATTAACTAACAACTTAACTATAACCACACACACACACATTGAGGTCACCTCTTGATGACTTGTTTCTAGAATCACTTGTTGATTGATGTCTGATGAGAACTCTTCCAGGTGGTGTTGATGAGAGACCATATTGAGTTTCTTGATATCAACTGTAGACAGAGATGGTAAAGTCAGCAGCGTCCTTCTATGTGACAGTGTGTATGTGGAACATAGTCAGTTTTTACAAAAAAATGCGCGACATAGTGTTAGTGAGTGATTCTGATTGGTCCCGGCTAATTTTAATGGACATTTTTATCAGACTCGTGACAGGATTGGAAAACACCCACTCACTTCCGGGACACACATTGCCTTATTATCACTTATTAAATATGCAATAATTGTAATAAATGGATTAAAATTAGAGTTTACAATTCTGCATAATAAAATAATGAAGCTATTCTAGTGAACCATACTATGCTAAACTAACACAGCTATATTTGATCATTCAATAAATAACTGACTTGCTAGACTGTATGGCTTATTACAAGTCACATAATCCATACTATTTAGTGTTCAGATCATTATTCTAATATCACATACATTTATGCATGAGAGTTATAGTTGCAAATTATAAGTGCAAACTCCCATAAAAAATGTATAGATAAACATTGCAGTCCATATAGTCTCAGAAGGAGACCACGAGCTTCTGATAAGCTATAAGACAAACTAAAAAATTTCGAAAAATGGGGAACCAGCCCAACATAACTATTTAAAATAATACATGTCATAAAATTAAATGGAGAACCAGCTCCATCGATACAATAATGGTTATTGTCACCAATTAAAATAAACTAGAATATGCACAGAATTTTATGTGTCTTAGTGTTCTAGTTTTTGAGAGATAAAACTATGGAGAGTTGAGAGTACCAAATTAAGTTTTGCTCACATCTACAAGATGAGGACAGCTGTTGAGATGACATGATAGAACAGTTATCTGGCGTACTAGTTGGTGGAATTATAGGAGAAAACAGTTCACTAGATAGAGGAGAGGTATTAATGGCATCAGAAGAATTTCCTGTGGAGTGTTCAAA
Organism: Gigantopelta aegis; assembly: GCF_016097555.1. NCBI lineage: Eukaryota > Metazoa > Mollusca > Gastropoda > Neomphalida > Peltospiridae > Gigantopelta > Gigantopelta aegis. The sequence goes on from NW_024535230.1 coordinate 20,261, forward strand.
TTCAGGAATCATGTAATTTTAGTCTATACTACTATCTTCAGATCTTTGGGAGAAGTATTTTTGTAACTAGTTTCAATAGAGTCACCAAATCCTGAGTCATTTGTATCTTTACAAGAACGAAACATTGGTCTCTTATTACCACCACTACGTTGAGGTGTTTTAGCAATGGCGATTTTCCCATTAAAGAACTCTAGAATATTCTTTAAGTCATCAAGTATAGCTTCATCTCTCTTAGGTAAACTCAATGACAGTCCATTGTTGAACTTGACCTCTTCCTTCACTTTTGCTATCTCTTCCTTCATTTGGTCTAACTCTTCTTGAAACTGAAGCTGATTTTTTCCTGAGACTGAAATTTAAGAATCAGGAGAGTCTCTTTCTTCTGGGAGTCCATAAGACCTTCAAGACAAACAACTCGCTCCATTAATTTACGACGTTCATTAATTCCAGTGCTAATATCAGATTTTAAACGAAATATATTTTCTGATAACAATTCAGCTCAGCTACTTTGGTTTTGAGAGCTTCTTTTTCTGATTCCAATGTTTCTATATACTCCACAAGTCTTGTGTGGAATATTGTGAAATCATCTAAAAATGGTGGCAGAGCTTCAGAAAGATCTTTTCAAAGTAAATACTATTAGCAATCAATTTATCTTGATGATATTAAAGTCGAATGATTCGTTTGAAGTCTTTATCAGATGTTTTATGACAGCAGACTGTTTCCCCAAAAGACTTCTCCACTTCCCAAACCAAAAGCCAATAGAGATTCCTAAAGATTAAAATTTGTATTTCTAATTTTTTAAATACAAATAGAGAAATTACAATATAAATTATATATATAACTAAGTTCCTTTTCACAAAATATCAACAAAATAATAAACAATGTATTAGAGGGTTTTATTAAAACTGAAAAGCTGCCTACATTTGTAACAAGAACCTATAGTGTGTTTTGTATTGAGTCAAAACATTAAAGTTGATAGCCACCATACCCAGTGTTTTAAACCAACTATTAACTGTGTTCACTAATTTTAACAATTTAAGAAACTATCATTAAAAATTGTTCAAATCATACATACTAAAAATTATGTTTCACAAGATTAAATTGGCATGGCTTAGAAAGTTGCTAAGTTAGTACATAATTCAATCTAAATGTTGTATATATAATTAATAATACTTTAAACCATCAATTCAGTTATATTTGTACAATAACAGGTGTTAACAAAAGCAGAGGTCAAATAGACTATATATCTCTATATTAATTAAAATATAACAGTATGATTTATGGTATATATATATCTGGTTGTCTTTAATTACAACACTATGCAGCCATATTAACCATGAAAGCTCTGAAAGTTGGTATGTAAGAGTACAATGATTATCCTTCCTGCATTTTTTATAGGACTTACTGTTTAAGATAGCCACATGGCAACATTATATGCAAGTGGTCATTCAATGACATAACAGATTCGTCACATTTATCATTATGATCATAGTGAAACAAACATCTTATCTCTTAATGAGACATTATATTGAACATAGAATATAACAGCTAAAGTCTCCTTTGTGTGAGGAAAGGTCATACAAGATATTTGATTAATTATGATAAGTAATTGAGGAAGCCACACATAAGTCACAGTCATGTTTTGACTATAGTTTGAAGATTACCCAGACTTTCAAACATCCATAGGTACTGAATTATAGAGTCTAAATCAGTCCCACCTTGAATAGAATTAAATAGCTTTTGTTCAGGCAAGATATCATAGAACTGATTGGTCAATTGTAATTTAATTAAAACCTTTGCTCGATCCCTTCTAGTGCACAGACCAGAGAAGGGTCTAGCTCAACAAACAGTTCATATGTTATCCTTATAAAGGACATATAATGTGAGGGGAGAAGTACTAAAACGAAACAAGGAAAATGAGATTATACAGACTAGTAGTGTGATACTGGTAAAAAAACAAATATAGATGTCTACCCATTCTTTTACTCCATAAACGCAAGTCATAGGAACCATGTGGATTATAGGATCTGAGTATTTTCTCTAGAAAATATTTGATTATGATGTCTACAGATAATAAAAATAACCGGCAAACTGACTTAATATAGACATTTTATTATGATATAAAGTATGTTAGATCATGTTACACTTTATCTAATAAAGTGTTATGCTCAATATACTGCTATACCAGGATTATGATAGATGATAGGTAAAACTTAGAACAGACGAGACTGTCGAATATTCCATTAAAAAAGCATTAATGTTCTTACTATATAGAAAACAGTTCCTCTACCTACATCTTATAGGGAGAAGCTGAAAATAATGCTCACAAAAGCATTAGAGTCGTATACTCAATGAAACTTCCAATGAC
>NW_024535231.1:0-12950 GCF_016097555.1 Gigantopelta aegis
TTCCATTTCTATTTTATGAAAATTGTCTTCCTCGTATTTCAAACTGTCTGAGTGCACCATAAATCGAACGACAAATAATGATATATATTATATATATAACAAATTGCTGCATAGTACCATCTTTTTTACAATGATATATCAATGTGCTCATATAGATAGAGCTCTCCTGCTAGTCCATATGACCATACCTCCAACTTCTGTAACTTTCTAGTCTGTTTGGCTAAATCCCATTCCATAGCTCTCATGCTGCCTGATCATCCTTAATAGATTTGCCAGCAATGACTGAGTTCTCCTGTGACTCACGCGACTGAGACCAGGTGATCGATGCGGTACCTTAAACTGAGTTGAAGGCTAGGATGATAATAGAATAAATCTTCATAAGTAGAAATTTACAAAAAAGAAAGTACAGGGGTTTGAGTTACTGAGACAGAATCAATTATTTACATTGTATCTTACCGTGACAACTTACATTGAGTATCTGCTTCTTCTAAGCTCACTGCCAATGGTTTTTAGTGTCCGTACCAATGTTGAGATGTGGCGACCAATGTCAGTATTAGCATTGATGTTAATACCAGACATGTGCCATGTGAAAGCACTCTAGTTTTCAGCTGAGAATGTGGTGGAGAGAGAGAGAGGAGAGATGATTACAAAATGTTTCAGGCACACAGTACTACACATACTTACCTTCATCATCAATTTAGGTTTATTCACAATACAAAATCTGTATGTACCACTAGGTACAATACCTAACAAGATAAATTCACAATAGCACATGTATAAACTGTCCACCATACATAAATTTAAAAAACTTGTGTTTTTTGGGTTCCAATAGTCCAAGTCTTGTGACGAAAGTGAAAACTGCTCCTCATCAAATCGGAATCAAGAAGCCAGTAAATTTACCAGCAAGGCTAATTTTTTACTGAGATTGAGTGATACTTGCAATCTTTAATAGTCAATACCAGAGGGCTGAAAAAACCTAGAACAGAATATAGCACTCATAGTCCATATACCATAAATGTACATCAAAGGAGTAATGTACACCAGGATTTCAAGAGTGATAAAAATTGAGGGTATGACATTAACTATACAATAACATTTTAATACTATTAATTTAGTAGTGCAGTCAGAAAATTAAATTGCGAATAAAAAAGATTCTAATGATACTTTTGTCTGGTGTGTAATGTAACATAAAAAATGGTAAATATATCTTATAATATTTCGTTGGTTAACTTACTTCTTAGACTTGCATGAGTGTTGTAGGCTATAATAAGAAAGAAGGAAAACCGTCAGTTTAGAACATTTACAATATGCTAAAATAATCCTATTGCTTAAAAAATAATATTGTATGAAAACTACAACTACAGCAAAAATCATTATACCCACCCCATGCACACTTACAATTATAATTCTCATACCAGAGGTATCAATTGGCATACAAGCCCCTACACTCAGTGCTAGTAATTTGCCCAAGTCGAGGTTGGAAAAATCAAAGAAGGTTTTTTTAGTTGAGAAGTTGGCTTTGTAGTCGCTCCACAAAAGCTTTCAGTTGCAGCTTGAACCTGTATATTAAGAGAATAGGACATTAGCAAAAGAGAATTGTTTATAAATATATTTGGTCGTCTATCACCATATATATACATTTATCTAGCTTATCATTTCTTATAATTCCATGACAACAGTTGAGATTTACCTCGGATTAAGCTGTTTTAGTTCATTCTGCCAAAAGTTGTAGACACTCTACAGTTCACCCAAAACAAAATAGCTACAGAGAGTAAGAATAAAAGAGAATGCGAGAATAAAATTAGGTTATGCACAATTGCTACATCTAGACAAGGACTACTTCCAACTCAATATACGTCAATTCTTACAATATTCACGTTCATCGACCCAACTAACCTTTTTCTACTGCTTAGACTGAATATAAAGATGAGGAGATATATAGATATTATAGGAAGTAGTATCTAGAGAGACAGTTTGGTCCCTGTCTCTCTTCTCCAGCTAAGAGAGTAGTGTTCTAAGAGAATGTGTTGAACAACATGATTGTTGTCAATTGAACTGTTTTCTTACTTGTTTGCAATGTATTCCCTATAGTAATCCGTCTTGAAATATGCTAAACTCAACAAAATCATCCCTCTTCCTCTACACCAGCTCCTCCTAGGAAAGATAGATACAATGGAAAATCTTAAAGATCTCATATGTAACCATAGAAGTATATTTAAATGCACATATAGCTTTATGTGCACACAGTATAAACTCACCTGAAGGTAACCTAAACCAACATTATTATTCAGTGTCTACTTTGCCATGCAATTAAGATAATTCTTAGGTAAAATAGAGCAGCATCACGGTGATGACTTGGTTAGTAATCAACATTTCAATCTGTTGCCAGTGGAGAAACTTTTATAGTCAGTCGATAATGAGTGGATACAGTCACTTTAATACCCTAAATACAGGAAAACAATATAATAGGCCAGTGTGTGAGGATTTTAAATACAGTTGGTATAACATTGGGTATAAGGGAGTGCAATAAAAGTAATGGGACAATGCTATTGACGTGGATATTGTAATCCAATATAAAGCACATTCCTGTGATTGGTTACCACTTTCACTAATGAATTTTCTTAGTCCACACAACTAAAATAACTGAGTATTTCTTAGTGGAAGCAATACCACCAACTCAACATCAAAGATACAGACAGAATGTACACAACAAAACTGCAGAAAAAGTATCAGGACAGTAGTACTATTGATGATGTTGTCATTACTTTCTGTGATGTTGCTTATCAAGAAACAAAAATGCTCAAGAGACCACAAAGACACATATACATTAGCTCACCTGCATAGATAACTGACAGAATTAAGAGAGAAATAAGTTCAAACCCAGACTCAGTTGACCTTGTTTCCAGTTAATGAGGCTACATGTAGTTTTTCTGGAGGTATAGACTCTCCAATGTTAAAGAACATGTTCAGCAATTCTTGATTTCCTAAAAGAACAGAGATCAAGTCAAAGAGTTTTATAATATAATACCCATATGCTACATATAGTGGAAACACCACACAAACAAGCCATGTTAAAGTAAATAACCCTCCTGGTAAATTTACCATAGATACATGGCTTCCAAACTTCTACATCAGTACAGCTTTCTACTGATAGTATCAAACTACAAACCTTTGAAAATCAAATAAATAATTTTGGTAGAACCTATTGCCTTGATGTACAGTCATCTACGAATAATTTTATGTATACTTTACTCAATTCAAAATCATTCATGAGTATATTATCTTTAGCTTCATCCTGCCTGTCAATTAAAAAAACTAGATAACTATGGTTTTAAACAAACACTCTGTCAGAGCCATGAATGAGAAATTCTATTATGCCATTAGGTATCTTACATGCAAAAAGTAACACAGTGTATGTGATAAGGTAAAGATCACCCTACTTTGATGAAAGCTGACTGTAGTATTAGTAATTGGTTGAGTACATCAGTAGTGACGTCAATAGCAACTTGTTTGACAGCCATTTCCAAAGTGATACTTGGTAACCTGCTATAAGGTTGAGGGACAATACTACCTTCTAGAGTAACAACAGGCAATGGAATAGGTCGTAATGCCCCAACTCATCTTTACATTCCTAGAGAGAGAAACAATTTAAATATTTCCTTTAAATTAAGCACAACTACCTTAGGATTAAATTCTAGTGATGTTCTCCAATGCTCATAAGAAATTGATCACTGAAGTTGATTCCATTTGTGCAGTTATTGGAGTTACCTAGATATAAAGAAGGAATGTGATCTTGATAAGTCAGAAAGATCTTACATCGTATGACACAACAAGAGATGACAATGGACGTCCTATTAACTTCAGGTCGATGAAGATAGAAAAGTACTGAGCCTTTTGGTAAGTGTGGAGGAAATTGAAGATCAGAGACATTAAACTGCTGAAGGAGTTTTGAAGTAGTAAAGTGACCTTCATCTAAATGACTGTATAAAAAACGAAAAGGTTAAGAAAACTGGTGATATTTCAATCCTCAATTAACCTACCACATGGTGGTCTCATTGTTCAAATTACACTACGTGTAATTCTAACTTAATATAGTGCATTTAGTATAAAAAATGAGCTGTAATTAGCCTATAAAATTTTTAGTCAGGACACAGTAACAGCTCTTACCTTGAAGCAGTAGGTGCAAACACTTCATTATAAATGGCAGTAAATGTTGGAATGTATCATGTAACTTCTTATGCAGAATAATTGGAGGTTGCTTTATCTACTACTGCTGCTCCAGGAAACCTAACTAAACCACTGGTAAGCTGGAGCAGGTTGTTGAGACCATAGTATAAACTTGTACATTAATTCCAATGGATCAGCAGAAAAGAGTGCTAAATCACTAGAGAATAGAAATTGATTAGATGTCCAATTTAAAATTGAAACGTCTATTGCATTCTGTCAGAATTAGTTGCCTGATGTACATGCAATCTAATGTACTAAAAACAGTGTGCTCGATATATACACTGTACATGTAAATTTGAATAGTTCATGCATTTTTATATGTGTCTTATCACCTTGCTGAAATGGCAGCATCAGAGACTCTGATCAAAGTTCTTTTGAAGGTTCCAGCTATAGAGAGATAGTCGGTAACAGTTTATAAACCAAAGGAACATGACCCACCATGAGAAACGGGGCATTGGTACTAAACTGCATTGAAATGTCTGGAGGAATTTGACGACAGTCAACTGCACCTGACACACTTTTGTATTTCAAGAATCAAAAGTAAAGTTTCCACTTGAGTAGAGACTGAATGGTACCAATCTTAATTGATCCAAATACACTAAACTCAAGTTGATTATCGGGAACATTTAGTATTTCTCTCCATATTGGGGTCTCTGGTGCCTCTTGGTTGTTCCTTTGTGTTGATATCAGTTTGTATTTTAATAGAAGGTTTTACCAAGACCACTATAAGTAGCCATACTACTTTGTATTGAGCTTCAGTATCAGATTAGAAGACTTGAGGACTATCAGTTGTATCATCTATGGGTTCTTGACCATGAGAACTAGATGAAAGATAGATTGGATGTGAGGTGGCACTGATGTTTCTATATTAACAACTACCATACAACTGGACTTTTCAGGACACTCTCCCTGATGTAAGTGAACTGAGAGACGCAGTACAATCTTCTTCACCTAGCTCATTGATGAGAGCTCTCAAGGATCCCGACACCGAGACCAGATACATCAGCACAGGAGAGACGCGCGCCCGTCGAGGGATTACGTGGCTATTTGAGTACTCAGTTATTGCAGGTTTGAGATTGTTACTCTGGGGTGTAGTTGAGATTGGTTTGTGTTGAAGCATATAATCTCGACAATGTGGGCTATATTTTGAGTTGAATTTTGCTTTTGTTCCATCAGAAAGAGTTGTTGAACTAAACTTTGAGCTGTTATCCACGCAGGGAACGCACTGTATCAACTTCATCAATACTATCATGGTTTTCTTCAGAAACTAACTGAGATACTTGTAGCTACCAACATTTGAAGTCACTTCAGGACCTGGTTGACCAGGAGAAAACATTAATGCTTGCAAAGATTTTCTCATGTGATGTAAGCTCTCACTACAGGTAGTGACGAATGGGCAGACCATGAATTAAGAAAGACTTAGGTAGTGTTACATGATTAGCAATAGAAGTGTCTAACTCACATAACATTTAGATGTGATAGTTTAGAACTGTTCAAGTAGGAAATCTGGTTTTTAGAGGTTCCAATCACTCTTAGCCTCTGCTCGTTTGTGTCGTACAGTGATAAGATAATTAGAAGACTGTGGCAGTCGAAAACACGAGAGACTCAACAACGTTCTCCAGTGAACCTGGTGGGCTATACGTAACTGTTCAAGTAGAACTCTGGAATGACATGGTATGATTCTATACATCAGTTTCTTGGTAAGATGTACGCCCATCCATCACTAAGAGAGCTGCCTTCTTGTAGAAGTAAATGATATTCTAGGCTTAATTTGGAACTGTTGTGGCAATGAATCTTTAATTGAGGAGCTACTTTTAATATTACAAGATGAATAAAATGGTAGAATAAGACTCACGTAACAAAACAAAATGTTCATAACTCGTTCCTGAACTAATGTTCGATAATCATATCTTCTTTAAATGTTTCATGTTGTTGATGATACATAACATTGGAACAGCTAGATCTGAAGGTGAGGGACTAATACTGTAATAACCAGTGCTAATCATGACCGGGAGCAATGGATGACTTAGTACTTCGTTACGATTTTGATTGTTTTATGTTGAATAGGTATGGAGGATAATACTGACTGTTCAGTTCCAGACGAAACAGCAAGAGCTAGAGAGGTGGCCATGAGTTCTTGGAGAGAAGAATCCTTGTTGATACACCTGAGGGAATCCAGAGATTAGTTCATCAGTGGTTGCGATAATCCATGTCCACATTTGAGTGATGACAGCAAATGTGGTAGAGTGACGTAATTGACGAGAGGATGACATTCATTCAACAGCGGATTGGAGATCTGTGTCAGAAAGAAGAGACATTACAAAAAGACAGCAGTATATATGCATCTTATAGATATTAAAAGACTATAATTATTTCTCTACATTATAGCTTTATAGTGGTCTCTAAGCTACAGATCAACAAAACCTTAAATGCCATTTCTAAATTAGGAATAACAACTATTATTCAGCACACAAAAATATACTTTATACAGTGGCAGAGTGACATTGTACCAACATTATATAGGGTTTTACCTAGTAATTTTAGAATAACAGTTAATTGATAAACTATTGACACTAATTTTGGGGGTAGTGCAGCAAACGTTGCGTCCTACCCTTACACCACTGGTAGTGTACTGTAACAACCCTCAGATAGCTTTGTTCAGTGTCATAAAGCCATATTACAATACAATCATCAAGGTTGGGTATAGTCATGTATTTATTTTATGTTACTTACTATAGTTTTTTTGTAGCTGTTTCCATAGCACCAGTCAACAGGGCTAACAACAACTGTCTTGTCTCGCATGAATCTTATGTACGCCGAAAGAGTCTTACGGCTCTTGACTAAATCTCAATGAGTGGCTTTCCATGCCTGTACAAATGTGGCAACAATAGAAGGGTCAATGCAGACATCAGCTGATGTAGGAATACCATGAGTGGACCACCTATTTGTAATCGAACTGATGAATTTGAATATTTTACATCTATTGTGTTATTAGACTGTTCACATATCATTACCACCTCTTGAGAGGTGTACAATGTGACATTTCATTTAGATGAGTATCAACTTGAGACCCACGTCAAATGGGATCACTGCTCAATTCTGACTGGATAATTTTGGCAGCAATAGTAGAAAATGATTTATTCAGACTGAGTTCAGAGTATATTGATAACTTGAAGATTTAGCAGTAGATGAAGGTAACTGCAGCCTGAAATCAGTATACTGTGATATGGCAGAATACCCAATGATTGACTCTTTCCCATACTGCTGGGTTCCAATATCTGCTAACATATACAAACCAGCTTTGTAAAAACAGGAATTTGTAATTCTCCTGCTATCTTTCATGTCATTTGGATATTAGCTGGAGCTGAATTGGTGTCTTCTTTTCGACTGTCTAGCTCTACAAGTAAATTGTGGATGATATATTTAAAGCATTACTTTTACCTCCAGATGTGTATAGAGTCACAACTGAACTACGTAGTGTCTGAGACTCTTTATAAGGTTTCTTTTGCTGAAGCTAGTTTGGTAGGTGTGGCAATGAAGGTACAGGAGTTGTGTGAAGATCTGAACTGAACCATACGTTGAGGACTTAGTGAAAGAGAGAACATGAACAAGAGGAAATTTGGTTTGAGGGTAGAGCTGATGAGGCTTGTGTGAGAAGATTAGTGGGTTGAATTTGAGCCAAGTGTGACTGACAGATCCTATTCTTCAAAAGCAATCGTTTCAAGAAGAAGATGGGCAGTACGAGTAGTAACAAAAAAACGGTTGCACATGAAATGTATCTGTAAGGAATACAATTGTCAGTCTATATTCATCATTTACCCATCCATCTGTCTATTGTTAGTCTATTTATCTATTATTTTTAACCAGTCTGTCCATCCATCCATACCTTTTAAAACAGTTGCTGCAGAGGGGATATTATATACCTAAATTCCCCAATAACTTCACTGACACAGAGAGAAATGCTAATGTCCTATCTTCTTGTTGATTTTCCTCCTCCTCCATGAAATAATGGCTGACACCGTACATTAGAACTATTAACAGACGGATCCATACTATTTGGTAGAACAAATGGAAGATATCCCATTGAAGAATGTGATATTTCAGGGATCCCAAACAAACCAGGGACCTTGCTTCTTAAGAACTCGGCTTTGTCTTCTTTTCTGTCCACTGTGCAAGAGAAGGATGCAGAATACGCCACTTTCTTCTGGACTTTCTCCAAGCAGTAAAGACCACTTCATTCGAGTGCTTCGACTGGATTCCTTGAGTGTGTAGATTCTTGCCTAGGTATGGTACTCTATTCGGACACTTTAAAATGACACTTGTACGTATCCAATACATTTTGATAATTGGCTAAAGAGTGAGGTTTTTGGTGGTGGTGACGTCTGTTTCTGAAGAGTTGACTCTTTTCTTTGTTCATCAGTAATAATGATTTTCCATTCACTCATTCTTCTGGAGTGTCCTAGAATATCTATCTGGCCCTTTGGTGGAGAGTTTTGCAAACTTTTGAATTTATCATCATCAGAAAAGAAGCATAAGAATCTAAACTAGTTTGAGCTGATACAAAAAGAGCCTTCAGATCCTGCGAACAAGACAAGTTCTTCATCCTGAATTAATTCCAGTCTCAGAAGATATAAAACAGTTACTAAACTTTTCCTTCCTCTAATGTAATGTTCTGCTTGGAGTGGAGTCTTGGGTTGATTTTATAAATTTGGTGTCCATCTGTGGGAGAGATAAACCGATATGAAGGTGCTCTATTTGCAGAGAGATTGTTCTCCAAATGTTAAAGCCAGTACCGGAGGAGGTGCAAGAGGTATGTCGTATGGTCTTGTGAGGGTGAGAGTATGGGTTTGTGACAGTGGTGATGCTGTCGCATCATGTAAAAAATAGCGGCTGGTTTGCAACTGATATGGAGTATCATCGTTTAATATAATGATCTAAAATACACTCATCCACACCACACATCCACCACCACTGATAACTATCATCCCAAAGGAACCACAAACTTTGAGAATTTGAGTCTGCTCTTCTTAAAAATGCTTGTTGTCTATCTGGTAATGCAAGATGAGGTTCTCTGAGACTTATTCACCTTGTATTCTACCAACATCGACACTGCACATTCCAATAATGTTGATGATGAGTTAATATATGAAGAGAGAGCTAAGTTCTTCAGACAGAGAGAGACAGCTAGAGTTTGAACACCATTGTGTAGGTTACAGAGATCAATGTTGAATCCACTAGTCTACAAAATGAATGAATTGGATGAATGATGGACAGATTAATTGTTACAGTCAATGCTAACCTGTATTTTCAGCAGTGTATTAGCCTCTCTCAAATGTACATCAATTGGAGCTCCACAGTCAGAGCAAATAGTTTGTACTTGAGAAATTCAAGAGGGGTTTCTGCGGAGGTTCTATTAGAAATAGGACCCAGGAGCTTTGTATGTACTATCTCCATGACTTGTAACAAGATTTCTCATGGCCAACCACCAAGAGCTGAATGGAGAAAGTCTATCACTGTGGAATAGCTAGATAACAAAAAATTATTATGAAAGCACACTTTGTAATCAAACATGACTAGGGGAAAAGTCTAGAATGCAACAACATAGATACAGTTTGAGAGAATAAACATGTCATACAACAGATAAGCAAAGGACTACACAGGACTACAAAGGACTTCTTTTATTGGCATACCTGTTCTCCTGAGATGGAGCCTGCAATCTTGCCCAATCAAGCTTCATCATCCATGCTTGCGCGACTCCACTCTCTCTTTCAACATGAACTCTGTAAGACCGTGGCAAGTAAATTGATTCCAGAGAGAACCAGATAGCCTAGACTGTACTCCTGACTAGCATTACCTCCAGAACCCTAAAACAAATAAGAATAAAATAAATTAATAAAGATACGAAGAGACAAACACATAAACAAACAAACAAGATGAAAATAAGAGGACAAAAACATTCAGGGACAAACAGCTCTCAATAGATATACACATACTAGTGATGGAAGATGAAGTGTGACAGGTTCCATATCAAGTCTGACAGTTGTCTCATGACTTCTGTACTCCAAGTAAACAGATAATTGATTCGAATGAACTGATGGAAGAAGAGAAAAATTTTGGATATCTTCAGGAAGATGCTAAAAGACAATTGATACAAAATCACATCATCAAAATAGTACTCATCAGCTTCAGCACAAAACATGAGCTACATATATATGTCTATATATATATATATAATTATATATATATATATATATAACATGCACATGGACATGTAGAATCAATACAAACATCTTTATCTCTGTATAGCATAAGTACTGTATAGTCAAATGCTTTTCTACAGTTACATTTGCTTACAGTAGGAAACTCTGCAGTGATATTGCGCAACTTAAAATGAACTATTACTCTAAGAACCGTTCATCAGGATAATGCGAACCATTACTGAGATCATCAGTTCAAGAGTGAAGTCTGGAAAACTTGAAATTTCTTCTTTAACAGCACATTCACCGGTGTGTGATGTACTTTGTGAAGAAAAGGTTTTAAAACACATGTACTCTCCTGGGTAGTTTTCCTAAGACACAAAAATACAATGAAGCTGTTATGGAAAATATTTCTACATGTATAGAAAAAAAATATTCAAGTACACACAAAATTGATTGACCATAATTCAATATATTTGATGTAATGTTTACCTTCAGAGCTAATAAGTCTCTGGCTAGTGATCCAAAAACTCTAATAGAACACATGGAGCATCAAACTTCCACTTTAAACAACTTGGTACCATTTTTTCTACCTTCAGACCCCTCCTCCTGATGAGTAGCATCAGAATTATGGCCAAGCAGTAAGTAACATCTATTGTAATACTAGGACAACACCCAAATCCAACCAACCCAGCATCATATAAAGTTTCAGACCGTATCTTCCATTGGACAATAGTTCTCGATTTGAGACTTTGACAGGTGCTACATCCTCTGACCATCAAATTGTTCAGGAACTTTCTTCAGTAAGGCCCTCCATAAGTCCAGCATCATATTTTGGTATTAAATGGGACATGACGGACTTGTGAATGTGACAGTAATGGCTCCTGCCTCTTCTACGATGAGTCCTAATAAATTCTGCTTGTCTATAACTATAAGCACTGCCACTTCCCACTTCTCTCTCTTTGAGAAAATGGAAGCACATGGTTTCAATGGGTCTGACTCATACTTCGAGTGAGAGGTGAAAAGAATGTGGTGATGATCTTCAAGGTTGGTTCCATGATCCTCCATCGTCCCCCCTGTTAGCAGAGGAAAGAGCAAAAACCACATTCTCGAGTTGGCTGATGAAGGAGGGAAATAACGCCGTACTACAATATTGTGACCCTGTGACACGATATAAATACATGAATTTTTAACAAGTAATTGTATACAGGTACTTGTACATTGTAACTAATATGGTATTAATTGTTTGATCCAACAGAGCCGTTAGAGTGATATCATACAACTATAATGTCCAATTTTGAGTTTGGAAAGAAGCTAGAGAGAACATGATTTACACTATTCAACTGATTCTTGTAACTCCTCTTAAAAAAACGAAAAATCAGAGCCTAAAATCCAAAATGATTAGAATTCTTTGCATTCCCCTTAACATAACACATACCATTAGACAGTAAAAAATGTCTTTAAAAAGCGTATATAGATGGCAAACAAATGCATAGAGCTATGAAGAGGTTCAACACAAAACTTGGAAAGAACATTGACCATTACAGGTATGCTCAAGTTAATGTAATTCATCATCACCATACAAAACATTTAAACTAGTTTGTAAATGTAACATATGAGTAACAATCAACATGGTAGACACTTACAGAAACTGAAAAACTAATCTTTTGTTCATTTGGTATACAAACTCCCAAAATGGGAACTCAATGGCAATGTGACCTGTCTTCCCACAGAAAAGCTAGATGACCTGTAAGAATAACAAAGGCTAGGGTACCTGTTTACCAATTCATTACAGAAATATTACAAAGCCAGTACATCATCTAATGTAGTGAATTATCCAAATGTAGTCCTAATATAACAAGAGGTTATGCAAACCATAAGATAGCAAGCAAATGTTACCAATCATACATGCATATTAGGGACATCATATTCTTACAGTTGATGGCTACTTCGTCTTACCATTATCTCTCCCATCTGGTGATACATCTACCCGTTATAACCGAGTAGTAAAGAGATAGACTTCATAATTATGCACATCTATACCAATATTCCAGTTCAACTGGAACAAAGTTGATCAAATCTGGAGGATCATTACCAACCCAATCATCAATCAAAGCATTAAAAAGTCAACATAACTGAACAGTAAATTCACTTGAAAATGTGAGGCTGTGAGTTTCCATGTCCCATGTTTGAATAGCGTTTCCATACTCGAGTGAAAGTGAAGTGATTTTGATATCTAGAGAAGGAAAGGTCAAGAAAACCATTTCTACTACATACAAGTATCTAACAACGATTTATTCTCATTGATGAAAAATGAGAAAGGTATAGCTAGTTAAGGTCATAGTACTTTCAATTCACCAATCATATCTATATTTAGATAAGACCTTTGTGGCTTTATTAATAATTGGAGTTCTTAAACAACCTGTGTGTTTGAACGCATCAGTTAAATACAGATGAAAAATCTAACCTCATTCAGTTTATAAACAAGAATGGAATATTCTAATCTAAATAACCTTTTTTGGAAAA
>NW_024535232.1:0-14070 GCF_016097555.1 Gigantopelta aegis
GTGACCATAACTTGAAAATTTAAACTGGCAGGTATACAAAACCATATACTCCTCTTGACCAGCGTCTGTGTGATGAATGCAATATCATTGAAGATGAATTTCATCACATTATACAATGTAAGAAATATAAGTATCGGCGGTCAAAGTTATTTCATTTTATCTCCAACTACAACCCTTCAGTTTTAAATATGACACCCAAAGAGCAGTTTATTTTTATTATGAAAAATCAGGACCCAGCCAACATAGGTGTTATTTGCAAGTTGGTTTTCCAATATAATGAATAGACTGTAGTAGTGACATACATGTATGTGTATATATGTATGTAAAAATATAGTCATTAATTGTTTGTTGATATTGCAACTTTCTAATGTTATTTTGTGCACTCTGTTCCCATGTGGAATGTTTAAATGCAATAAATTTTATCTTATCTTTATCTTATCTTATCTTTATCTTACTTGAGACGAACACTACTGGTTGAATGGGTAAATCTTCCTTGTTTTCTTACCTCCTCCCTTTAATGTTAAATTCTCGTGCTTTAACGGTGTTATATCACGTCTGTTATAGCATTGTTGTTGTGCTAGTATGGTAAGTTGAATAAGACTATTAGAAAATTTGTTTCTAATTTTCATTATTATTCATACTTACCTAGTACTAGCACATCAACCGTTACCTCCCACCCGCCCCGAGGGAGGTCTTTTTTTATTCAGTCATTCCGGACTCTGAATCGATAACGAGGATATACGGTCTACCCATCCGTGGGTGTAGGTGTAGCCGATTTCCGATATTGCCACTATGGTTGGTTCGTGTACTGTAGTACATCAATGGATAGCTTTTGGTGAGTATTGTACAGATAAGTCAATATTATGTATGAATATGGTATACAGAGTCATAAATCATGTTAATAGCCATTTTTAATTAAATATAGTTTTAAAAAGTCTCTTTTATTCCTTCTAAAAAACAATGCAGATTTATTACCCAGTATACAATTTATATATGACTAAATTATCTCTATTTCTTAGGTAAATTAAGAGAATATACGACATTTTGTATTATAGTGAGCATACTATATTACCTACCCTTAAATATTATGTGTGCATTTCAACTAAAAAGTTTCACTCAATATTAACATCATCATCCAATTCATCATCATCAAGGACAAACGTGTGTCTTTGATGATAGAAACATGCCATTTTGCATTTTAGGACATATCTTAGGAAATATTTTTGAAATAGCAACATTGGAGATTTATTCGGTGATTGTTGTGGCAGCCATTTTCAAAATGGTCATTTTGGCTGCCATGGAAGCCAGTGTAGGTGTCAGAATTGAACATACGAGTATTTATTGCTATATACACACACTTAATAACACAGATTTACATATATAAGTCCGTTACACATCTTGTAGTTTACTGCTTAATGACAATTTCATGTTGTTTTTTCGTTAAATAGCTAACATAGTTTATACTACACTTGTATTTAAAGGGCAGCATCAGAATTAATGCCACCAAACACTATTTATTGAAGAACACCTCTTGGTCAATACCGATACACTTTAGAAACAATCTATGGGGAACCAAATGTGAACTGATCAACACCACACAATTCATCGGGAACATACAAATCCTGATCTAAATTAAGAGCCGTAACCAACAGTGTTTGAACGCAGAAGAAGAAGAGAAGGGTTATGTCCACCATATCTCTTTGGGGAAAGTGACTTACATATTTAATTATGTTGCGACCCAAAAATATTTGTTCTTAAGTAAGCAGTGGATTTGGGCTCAGTGACATGTCCTCTAACAAAGAGCAAAGGAATTTCGAATAGAACTTTCACAACAATTAAATCCCTTATTAGCACTAATTAGCATTTGACCTCTTCTTAAGTGCACTTTCCTGCAATATTTTTTTCTTAAATTGGTAATTCTGAATTGGGTGAGCATACTCTACATTTTACATTTGGTTCCAAGGATGGAACTTTCACAACAATTAAATCCCTAATTAGCACTAATTTCATAACATTGGTTTTCTGACCAGAATTTTTTTTAAAACCCGAACTACGATTCATATTGCAATATTTGGTACTTTTCGTTGTTGGTAAAACGATCAAATTTATTATCAAATTAGCTGTTACAATCAGCTATCGATACCTGAAAATTACCGCGACGTGCCGCCATTGTTGTCAAGCGAAAATACTTGCCGAAAACCACTTTTTGAACTCAAAATTTCAAGGTATTTTCAACTGAAAAAATCAAAACAAAAACCACCATTTTGAAAAAAAATCTTTTTTCTTTAATTATATTTCCGTTTCCGGTGAGTGTCGTGTGCAAAACGGCGGGAAATATGAATTGGGGAATGCACTGTATACAGTGTACAGTATATCGACTGACGTGACGTCGGGCGAGATATCTCGCCTGCAGTAGTCAGAAGGTTAAGTAGCCTTTCCCGCAAAATATTTTTTCTTAAGTTGTGGATTTGGGCTCAGTGAGATGTTCTCTAATAAGTAGCAAAGGAATTTTGGATGGAACTTTCACAACAATTAAATCCCATTTTGGGGGTAATTTCAGTAGCGCCCCCTATTTACTCCCGCACTATATTTACTTAAGAATTGGGTTTCTGTAGTCAGTTGGAGTCCCTCTACACCTCAACTACCTCAAACCTTTTGGAACTCTCACAACAATTAAATCTCACCTGGCTCCTGGGCTAAAGGGTTAAATAACATTTTTTGAAAAAAGAAATCCAATATAAATAAAAATGTTTCTTTACAAATTATCATTAAATTATACAGATTAAATGTCATTTTTAATACAGAGGTGAAAACAGCCAAGTAATGCAACTTGACTTGCATTGCCTCTGAAGTAAAAAAAATAATAATGCAGTACAACGAGAATAAAGGTAGAACTGCGTGTGCTGTAGTATATATACTAGTATGGGGTGGCAGTCCTCTTTATGACGATGCAAGCAGGATGAAATAAACTTTGTGGCAATGCAAGAGGGTAAAATCTCCAGTAAAGAATTTCCTTGGGAGTGGCTGTCCTATAGACGAAGCACCCACACGTGCATGTTTATTACAAATATTGTAAATGCTACAGTAGAAGGTTACTAATAAAATAAATATCGAAAGAAAAATAAATACATGTAGTTACCTTTTTACAAAGCATAAAAAATTTACTTTTTGTTTATTACAGTAATATTTGAGCGGTTATGTCATCATGTATGTCTTGGTGTCACTTTAGATCAGTTCTTATTTCATGCAAATCGCTTAAACTTAAAAGAATACCGACAACAATAATCAGTTAACTGAACTTTGGAATATGCCCTGTAGTAATGAATTTTTTTTTTATTGTTTGTATATGTGTGTATGCGCTCACGTTAGTGTGTCAAAACAATAATATTTTCATTTTGTACCAGAATAATGTAAGCTAATTAAATTTGATTCCTTTTTACCATAACATTAAATAACAATTGTCAAATAGTAGCTCTACTAGATAATTATGGTGTATCCAGTCCATTCCAATAAGCCCATAACTTCCAGATTTTAGAAATACATGCAGTGTCTTCAGTACGTTTTGGGCTCTATTTGTAGAAAGACCCGGCCCAAAGCCACAGAAGCTGTGTCTGGCGCTGTCAAAACATAGAGCATATGTGCTATTTATTCTGCTACCAGATCTGTAGTTCGTACCGACACAGATGTGATGTGTTTTGTCACATTCAATTCAGTTTCAGGGTCTTTCTTTTTTCAACCTTGTACCATACTCGCCAGACCCTAAAATCAAAGGTCGCCCAGTGGACTACCTTTTGTAAAATTCTTAGTCGCCTTTAGCCAATAAAGGTCGCCACAGGCGACCAGGCGACTGCTAATTTTCAAACCTGAATTTTTGTTTTCTAGTCCAGATATAATTTTATATTTAAAATTATTTTTCAAATTAAAAATACAATGTCTTGCTCTTAAAATAGTTTATAAAAATGTATGTATGATAATTGGCCTACTTGTACTACTTGTAAAACATATTAAACATCGAAAACCGAACTGAAAAAACCCCCAAAAAAACCCGTCCCATTCCTACTTGTAAGTGGTGTATATAAGTCAAGTATATTTCACTTATAAATTTGTACAAGTCATTTCCGTAAGGGTTGTCAGAAATTATGTAATGCGCTAAACAGTGTAACAGCTGTAAAGTCAGTGACTTTGATTATCACTATCCAGTTCTGGTGGAAAAGCCATTTCAGGAATTTTATTGTTCATTTACCATATAGATCTAAATGATGCTAAAATGTCGATGCCAATTGTACATATGTTTTTCCTACTCTGAGACTGCCCTGTATAATTTTCAAACTCACAGGGTGGTTCAGTCGAACTGAACTGGATGCCTCCTGTAGCACTACACCCGTGACAATTTGGCCACATTAAGAGGTGCACAAAAGTTACACTTGTTCCCAGTGATAACTTCATATGAATTATGTCACATACTTTGAAGGCTTCTACTACTCTTGAAGAGTATTCCATAAAAAAGTAAATA
This sequence comes from Gigantopelta aegis, assembly GCF_016097555.1. NCBI lineage: Eukaryota > Metazoa > Mollusca > Gastropoda > Neomphalida > Peltospiridae > Gigantopelta > Gigantopelta aegis. The sequence continues at coordinate 4,514 of NW_024535232.1, forward strand.
GCAGACGGCAAAAAATTGCATGCTTTTTGTCCTATGCGATCTTAACGAAGTCGAAATAAGTGACATGTTCATCATCTATTGTGTGGAATTTGTATTATTGTAATGGTTTTTTAACGATTTCTGTCCGGACAAAATGTGGATAAACTGTATTAAAGGTAAGAGACTAATTTATCGTAGTTGTTAACAATGTGGTTCAGACTTTTAGAACTTGTTTTGCGCCGATGTAGCAGCCTCCACACATCCCCCACGTCTTATGCCTGTTCCCTGCATCATTTACAGCAATTTTACAAGATAACTTTGGTAATGATGAAACTTGTTCATGGGCTGTATGGTTACTTGATAATGATGCCTAGAGGGGTATAGCAAGCATATTGACTAAGATACTTAATGTCTCACACCATAATAATATTTGGCTTTGTGTTAAAAACATTTATGGATCAGTAGTTTTTTGTGCATTTTGCCAAAATTAATTTGTAATAGAAAGTTATTTTACACATCTCAAACTATGTCTCATGCAGTTTTAATTCTCAGGCCAACCAATTTTCTGAAAAAATCCGGAATTTTCATCATATACTCGGAATTCCGGAATTGATGCCAATATCCAGAATGTTTTTCAAATTCACACAATTTAAAAAAACATTTAAGCAACTAATTCTAATAGACGCGTGTGTGTCTATTGTCAACAGCCGACCAATGAAAATGTCTAGTAAACTGAAGCCATATATGATTTTTTTTTCTTATTTTTTATACTCGAATAGTTTATGTATTCATTTTAAAGGTATTTTAAATATCATAGACTTATGTTCCTACGGGGCAGGCATCGGTTCTATGGCGATATGTGCAATTTTGCCACCTTTGATGAAAGCATGAATATATAACACAATAATGCTATGATCGTAAAAAACAAAAAAAAACCGAACCAACAATTGTGTTCTTTCCATTGGCTTTCACGTGCAACATTTGACTAATTAATATTTGGCCACCACTAATCTATTATATGACACATCCATGACATTAATATACCTTCCGATATTATTTTATTCAAGTTAAATAATAACTCAATTTTTTTTGTCTGTACACTGGCTCCCTAAAACTGTAATAGTAATGTAAGCATAATGCAAAATGGCAGCCAGTCATAATGTGGATAGCAGACGTTTCGTCCCCGAACCAGCTCACCACAAATCAGTTCGACCCCACTACATGCTTTTAATGAAATTGCCACGGCAAATATATGTACCTACATAAAAATAACATTGGTCCCAAGTTTGTTTGTCACTTTATTGCTAATGTGTAGGTATGAGTCTTAAACTGTAATAGAATATTTCCTAATAAAGTGGGGGGTTTTGTGTGAATTTATTGATGACTTTTGGTGTGTGTGTGTGGGGGTCTTTTTACGAGGAAGTTTCGACTCGCATATAAATAATTATATACTCATTTGTATTGTCATTTTGCAAATATATGTCAAACATGACGTTTTTCACACTGTTAAAAATTACTTTTATAAAAATGACGTTTTCGCGTGTTATAAATTATTGTTTTGAAAAGGGCGTTTGTGCGCATAAAAATGAAAATATTAGAAAATTCCGGGAAAATATTTCCATTAGATTGGTCATCCTGAATTCTACTACAGACAAAATTGATAATTAAATAGAGCTACAATGTATATAGGCCAATAGTCCTCGTGTTTAATCATTCTTAAACTTGTCACATGGATATTTTAATGTGGTTTTTAAAAATTAATGAATTATCTACTACTGACAAAATTGAAAATTTAAATTACCAGTATGATATACAGTTGAACTTGTATATAACAACCACTCAAGGGACCACCAGAAAGTGGCTGTTATGGACAGGTGGCCTTTATATAAAGGTCTCAAAATATTCATTCGAGACCCTAACATATTTCACTATAAAATCTTATTATTAACTGTTGTAACAGTTTGTTTTCCTTTGTTAAGTCCAATGTTGCCGCTAAACCATTGGTACGGTACTTTCATTGGGATTACGTCACAAACCGAAAACAAAACAATTTTGGTAAACAAGGTTGCAATTTACCAAAGCATACCGGCTTAACTAAATTCATTAATGTTTGCTGCTTGGTGCAAACTGCTTGTGAACAGCAATCATGTCAAGTTGACAATAGGGACTACTCAGGCACCTTGGTTATAATAGCCTTTGATAACGCCACAACAATCAGATACTGTAATACATTCTGCTTTCATAGGATACAGCCATTGAGAAGTCACTTTGTTATTGAGTAACGATTCGAGCTATCGAATGCAAATTATACAACTGCTGGAACCGAGGAGCTGTTGACATTTACCAATTTAACAAAAGGATTAAAATAATGCTTAGTATTAGTAAACATATATTTGTTTACAACAATAACATCATATGATAACATCAAAATAAGTTTGTTCTTTGTCGAGTCAAATCAAATCGCCAAACTTTCCGGTCACGTGACACAACAATCATCATATATGGTGGGAAGAATTTGATTTTTGTTTGTTTTTGGAAATAATATTTTGGCCGCTAATGCAGGTTCAGACCTTATTTTTGCTGAAAAATAGTGGCCCCTGGCTGCGTTGGACAGGTGGCCGTTCTGTAGAGGTCGCTAGAAAGAAAGAAATGTGTTTGGGGGGTGTCAGGGTGGCCGTTATATAGAGGTGCCCGTTAGACCAAGTTCGACTGTACATGCATGTAGTCAGTTAATAGACATTTTCATTTACAGAAATAGTCAATGTTGTGATTGATTCACACACATACACATGATGCCAATTTGAGTTGAGAAAAAATGTGCTCTATGATTCGATTAATTAAGTGTGAAAATAATAAAAAATTTACAAATTGTTATTGCATTGATAATTTAATTATTTAATAGGTCACTTGCCCATACATGGGCATGATAGATCTTGCAGGTATCTTGTCCAGTCATCATATCCCAAACAAAAATTGCAAGCTTAATAAATAGCTGGTAACTACCTTGCGACAAGGTTGTACAAGCATATTTTACATGGTAGTAACTACCGCGTTTCGAGCTAGTATTTGGAACCTTTTTACAACCTTGCGACAAGCTTCCCGCAAGCTTGCGACGAGTTTCCCGCAAACTTACAACAAGCTTTCTGCAAGCTTGCGACGATCTACCTATAAGCTTGCGCTATCATCAGTGGCAGCCATCTTGCATCTTGTATAATTCTTTAAAAAAACAAACAATGGTTTTAAAGTGAAAAACATGAACAGTTAAAACAAAAAAATAGGTGCTTCATGTTGTCAGATACTTGGGCTACAAAATTAGTTTACCTGTCTGATAGACATATTCCATGTATGTGGGATAGTCTTGACTAAACTTATATGCTAAAAAGCTCCTGGTCCTATGTTCTTCTTCTTCTTCTTGTTTTAGGTCATATTCCTCCACTATCTGGAGATCCACACTGGTGTAACGTCATTTGTTTGTTTCTTCTTGTTTTCTTTTTTCTCCTGTTCCATCAAGCAGGATTCAACCAAACTTGGTCCAAATGATCCTCTTATAGACCTGACCAAGTGTTGTTATTTTTCAGGCCAATAAAAATTCCAAGATGGCCGCCCTGGCCTCTGAATAACTGAGACATTTTTAACTTTTACTCAAGTTCCACCATGCAGATTTAAACCATATGTATTCCTAATGATCCTCTCATGGCCATGACCAAGTTTGTTATTTTTCAGGCAGATTTAAAATCAAGATAGCTGCCCTGGCCTCTGATTGACAGAGACATTTTTTTGCTTCTTCTCAAGGTCCACCAGGCAGGTTTCAATCAAACTTAGTCCAAATGATTCTCTCATGACTTACTAAGTGTTGTTATTTTTGTGGCTGATTCAAAATTTAAGATGGCCACCCTGGCCTCTGATTGGCTTAGACATTTTCAACATCTTCTCAAATTCCACCAGGCTAATTTCAGCCAAACATGGCCCATGTCATTCTCTCATGGCCATCCATATGTTATTATTTTTGGGGCCAATTGAAAATCCAATCATTACAAGATGATTCTGTTTTAACCATATTGTATTATCATTCATATGTATTAATATTAATTTGGTTTAATTATTATTGTAAATACTATCAAAATCTGTTACATGTATGCTTGGTTGTTTAGCCACTGTTCCCACTGAATTTGATAAATCATATGAGAAGTTATGAATTAAAAAAAAATAACCATGAAAATTATTTTGACTTAGCTTTTTCTCCAAAAGTGTAGACATGCTTTCACAGTTGAAGATATACATGCAGCAAGCTTACAAAAATGAAAACATGCTTGCGGGAAGCTTGCACAGTTGAAGATATGCATGCAGCAAGCTTGTGCAAGCTTGCAAAATGAAAACATGCTTGCGGGAAGCTTGCACATTTGAAGATATGCTTGCAGCAAGCTAGCAAAAATGAAAACATGCTTGCGGGAAGCTTGCACAGTTGAAGATATGCATGCAGCAAGCTTGCGCATGCTTTCACAAATGAAAACATGCATGCGGCAAGCTTGCAGAAATACTGACTACCTTACGCGAGCTAAATGTTAGCTTGCAAATAGCTTGCATTGCTTGTACTACCTTGCAACAACCTAGCCGCAAGCATGCATTTTTATTTGGGATGTCACATGCCCGACATCAAGCATTGTTTTCATTTTTTGTAACACCTGTTCAAAGCTGTAAACAATTTAATAAACATCAGATGACAATCGGTACATACTTTTGATTTGAGATAATCAGTAATATATGCATATGTTATGGTATCTGTTTTTATTTACATTGTTTTATATTGGGGTTTTTTTTTCACTTACCATATGTTGTTTTTCTATTGTAGGTCTTTTGCAGATCTTTTGATCATAGTAATGGAGATATCAGGACTCTGTGATGCAAATACAGAATTGGATAAATTGAGATTGATGCTGAGAAACAAACACTTTTGGGTTAAAGTAATGAACGTAAAAGGTTTTCATTCTGATACAGTGAGGCAAAGTAAAGTCTTTGTTCAAGCACATACTTTGCTGCATTCAATCACAAACAAGCTAATGTCAAACAGTTTATTATGCATGGAGTTTAACAAGATGCAAGTGTTGGAGAAAGAGCAAGAAAGTGGATGTATTGCAGACTTTTTGGGTTTAATTGAAGAACATAATAAAGAAGTAATAAAACGTGCATGGCAGTTGACAAAAACACTAATAAATACAGCTGAAAAAAGGATTAAAATTGCTTTCAACATTGTGCTACAGTTACATAAAAGTATTGAACGTGGTTTAATTCCAGATATACCAGGCATAAAAGAAGCCAAAGTCTTTATTCAGAAGAAAAAGGGAAAATTTTCAGGTGGTGATATTCCTTTGTTGGAACTAGAGGATGGCACATTTCTTTCATCTTTGAATGATTATGTTTTCAGTGAAAATACATGTATTAGTGAAGTTTTAGAGTCTGAAGTTTTTTTAACTGTCTGTAGGGATCTTGTGAACTTTGAAATAGAAAAGCATACTGTAGAATTTGAAGAATATTTTGGCAGAGATCAGGATTGCCAGTTTCCTGATTCAGTTTCATCAGTGCTAAATATTTTGAATTCTGAGGGTATAGATAAATATGCAGCTGTATGGAAGCCTCTGCTTTTAGAAGCTGTGACAAAGATTTCTGAAATAAAAGTCATTGTGGAAACATCAGAACTTGAAACTGAAATAAAATGTGCAGAAAAAATATTTGAGATAGACCTTCCAACATGGATAATAAACTCCATTAAAATGTTCAGAAAGTATGATACATATGATGAAAAAGTGCAGATTATCAGAAAGGTCCTGAGTATTTTGAATATTGATGAAAAATTTGACAAAAACTTTTGTGAAGCAGTGGATTCATTCTATGCATTGAAAAACAGTAATCCAGAAGGACTTACACTAAAGCAGCTTTTTGAAACCAAAGAACAACTTTCTGTCTTTGATGAGATTATTGATGATGATCTTTTTGATGTTTTGAAAGAATTGAGTAGAGCATCTTCATTGGTCGAGTTTCTTCGTGAAACTGTTGAAGAAGACTTGCGCCAACTCATTGATTCTGTGGAAGAGCACTCAGAACAGTTCATACAAGAATCTACCATTTCTGCCCTTATAGATGTTCAAAGATTTTTAAATTTCTTCTTGAAAACAGAAGAAAACTTTGATCAAATAAACCTTGTGTTCACAAAATTGGCAGAAGCTGCTTCTGCCAATAATAAAATAAGTTTGGCACAAAAAATCAATGACTGCAGCACAAATATTCATGGACTAAAATCTCTTTACAAGTACGTATCGAACAGAGGTGAACTGACAAAAGACATTATCAGTCAAGCAGTCAACAAGCAGGATACAGAATTTATTGTTCAGTTGGAAAAAAATGGTACAGTTGAGCTGAAACTTGTGTACAGTAATCAAGGCCGAAAAGAAATACCATCAAAAGCTGATCTTGATGATCTACGAAGCCGTGCTCTTCTGCTCGTTAATACAGAAATAAAAAGAAAAGAACATGGTTTGGAAATAAATAGACTGGAAGAAGGGATGCAAAAAGCAAAACTTCAAACAGATTTAAAATTGTTTGTTGATTACTTAGACGACGCTATGTGCATAGCAAGGTGCTTTGAAAAATTAGCCCAGTGCGGTCATCCAAGTTATGTTTCTAAAATACAGAAATTATTTCTTCGATTTGAAGATTTAAAGCCTGAGATAGACCGCCTTCATCTGGTCTTTACAGAATGGACAAAGATTTTAGATGAAAACCGTGCCAAATATTACTGGTTAAATTGGTTTTTTCCTGAACAACTTTTCAATATCCTGGACTTTTTGAAAAATGGATCATCTCAAAAAGATGTTTCTGCTCTTTGCGAATATGCCGGATATAGCATAGGATCACTTACTAATGCCAGAACTATTTTTAATCAAACAACCGGAGATGAATTAAATAATTCATATTCTTTGCCATTGATTGGACAGACACTTCAAACTGCTTTCAAAAATGTTCAGCTTAAGCCAAAGTGTTTTCCAAAAGATACTGGGATTAAAGACGACAGTAAACTTTCAGATGTGGTACAGGAAGGTGAACTCTTTATTGCTGCACTGGAGGATAACAGCAAAGTTATTATTCCAACCATTCTGGCAATTTACAAAAATACAACTGGATTTCTTCCAATGTCTCATCAACTTTTATTTTGCGGCGAAGAAACAAAATGGGAACATCTGCTTCTGTTTTTGCAAAGATGTATGTTGCCTGAAAAACTAGGTTTGAGAAAGCAGCTGTACTGTATTGTCAGCATTGAAAAACTAACAAATGAAATTCAGTTTAAACTTGTTGATAAATTGGAGAAGATGCTGAAAAAATCTGTTCCCTTTCTGGCAATGACATGCCAAGGAGGGACTCATCATCCATTTTTACATCACTTTGATGCATACATACACCATGTAAAACCACTTCGAGAAAGTGCCACTGAATCGTGTTTCAGACAGCTATGGCCGGATGTGATGGTTGTTACTTCTGATGTGGCAGGGCAAGGTAAAACTGAATATATTTATGATAGAGCAGATGAAGAGGATAAGGGGATATGTTCAGTTCATATTAGTGGTGATATTGATATTAAGGCACTGATAGCAAGAATGTCAAGGTTGAAGCTTTCACGACACCATATCCTCCACATTGATATTGGGATGGTTTCAAAACCTAACGATTTGGACCTCCTCCTGTTTCAGCTCATCGTTTTGGGATTTCTTGTTGATGGACCATCTCTCTTTTGGTTACAGACACACCACATTAGTATTGAGGTGGCCAACTCTATTAACAATGTTCTTGTAAATTCATTACAAACAACAATGCACTTCTCTCACAAAGAACTGAAGTGGGAAAATTTCACAAATTTTAAGGTTGGTGAGGAAATCTGCAGTCCTATTCAGGTTGTATGCTGTTACTTAGATTTAAAGGAAAAGGGAAATTTGGATACAGAGGATTTGTGCTTCAGTGGAAATGATACTGCATATTGTTTATCTCCTGAGAAATGTCAGCATTTGCTACGACAACATTTCCCTTTAAGTAGTGACTTGTCATTCTCAGTTGTTAACATTTTTCTTTGCGTTTTTGCTGATCAGTTGAAAAAATTGTCGTGCAGTATATATTTTAAATCATCTCACCTTCAGGAAATGCTTGGTGGAAAAGAAATAACCTGTGTAAAGTCAATCTTGATGTGTGCACTGCTTGATTTTGCAGCAGAGTTTTCCATGCGATCAATACAAGCTTGCAGAAAAGATCAAATTACAAATGTTTCACAGATATTTTCAACTTCTGCTTCTGCAACAGCTATGACAAAAAGAGTTGAAAGTATGATCCAGTGGGCACAAAGTAACCATTTGATTGTTGCTTTTCATAATTCAGACATCCAGACATTGTCTGCTCTATACCGAGACAAACATCTTATTCCAGAACATATCAGCCATTTGTTTAAAACGCAAGTCAAAAAGGAGTTACCCGATTTTGCATCACTTGACCAAAAGCAACTTCAAGAAATTCTTCTGAGAGTAGCTTGTTTTAAACCAGATGCTGTACCTGAAGAAACTCTTACACAAATCGGCCTTGAATATGCTCTAACACCTGACAACCTTCTGAAAATGATTTTGATCATTCTTCGAATTAAGGCACATATACCTGTTGTTATCATGGGTGAAACTGGTTGTGGAAAAACATGCTTAATTCGTTATCTATCTGTAATATGTGGTGTTGAGCTTAATGTTCAAAACATACATGCAGGCACCGACGAGTCCACCATTATCAAAAGTGTTATGGATGCCAATGCAAAAGCTAGATCAAATCTAGAAGAACCAGTGTGGATGTTTCTTGATGAGATAAATACTTGTAATCATCTGGGATTGATCAATGATATAGTTTGTCATCACCAGTGTCAAGACTTAGTTTTAGCATCAAATCTCACTGTGATGGCAGCCTGTAATCCATACAAACTGCGAAGCAAAGATTCCATCTTGACAGCTGGTTTAACAATGAAAGTCAAAACTGATGAACAATCAAAACTTGTGTACAGAGTTAATCCACTTCCAGAAACTATGGTTGATTATGTTTGGGATTATGGATACTTGTCTGAGAAAGATGAAAAGGCATATATTCAAAGAATGGTTGGCAATATTGTAACAGATCGTTTACTTGCATTATTTGTGGACCTTCTTGTCATGTCACAAACCTTTATGAAACAAACTTTGCAAAATGTATCTTGTGTCAGCCTTCGTGATGTTAGTCGATGCAAACGACTGGTCAGTTGGTTCAAAGCTGCATTGAAACTTAAACGTACAGAAATGTCTGATGAACAGTGCGAAATAGAAGCAGTGATTTTATCTCTGGCTCACTCATACCATTCCCGTTTGGCAAAAATTGAAGAGAGACACCAGTATAGGAACAAGATATTACAGTTATTCAGAGACCATAATATTGAGCTGTCTGGAGAAAAGGATATTCTTGAGATCATTCAGTTTGAGCAGAAACATTTTAAAAGGGTTTCCACCAGGTACCGCAAGGAATATTTTACAAGA